>NW_028280782.1:527500-637500 GCF_059751285.1 Brachycentrus maculatus
TATCGATGTTTTAAACAATGGTTCTGCGGAGAAAAAAATAGTAATACCGAATACGAGTACCTCTATACAGTTTTTTTTTTATTATTTTTAACATTAGGTTCTATGGATAGTGGAATCAGGTTGTATACTTTATTGAATAGTAATTAAAGTTATTTTGTAACATTTTGAGTGTGTCCAAATACTTGTTCACATATTCGGATTATCGGAGTAATTTTTTTTTACATTTTTGACATCTTAACATAGATGAACAAAAGTGAACATACATAGGTGAACACGTATTTACACGCACTCAAAATGTTGTAAATAAAATAACTGTTTAAATTATTAGCTACATAAAATATTGAAAATCATGTTTTCTAGCGGGTTTCAAGTATGTGAATTTAACTCAGGATTCGGACCATGCATACAAATAGAAAGAGTCTATGCTTAATAAAAGCTTTCTTTATTCCAACAAAGGAGGCTGTTGTGAACTCAAATGTACTGTGATCAGTTTGTTTGATCAATATATCTAGGGGCTCAATTTTTTTTATTAGAGGGTTGACAATCATGGGTAGAATAGATGAATGTTACAAAACAAATATTGTGAAATGTGATCACTTAACCCTAATATGCCCTGTAAATGCCCAAACTTCCATATTTTTTTTCATGTACGTTTCCATTTGTAAGTTCTTGGGAGATGCTTTCCTATGTTATGTGATAACAATGCGAAAATGCATCTATAAGGATTTTCTTAGCGTATGTTTGTTTGACTGTCATAAATTGATGTTTTTATGATCTTTATTTTAAGTGTTGTAACAATCGAAAACTAAACTAAATACATGCATAATCTTCGCCGTCATCTCGTTTTTTAAAGTGCAGTCATAGGTCGTGAATGTTTGAAAGCACAAGGCTGTTCGTTCTGTGACGTCGGTAATGATGCACTCTCGTTTCCGCCCATCCCCATTGTTAGCGGATACGCACTGCTGGCTCTCTGCCCTTTCTTATGAAAGGAACGACTAACTCGTCCGTGAAAAATAACCATACACGCTTCACGATAATCAGGATGTATTTAAAAATCAAAATTATATGTGTTGCCTTTTGTATGCTGACGATGCTGTGCTTCTTGTTAATAGAAGAGAATATCTGCAGGCGCTGGTATCAAAAGTGTATAATGTGTGCAAGGAAAGTGATTTACAGTTGATTGTACATCAAATACAAAATAATTTTTAATGAAAGAGATGAATATATGTAGATGTAAAATAGAATTAATTGGAGAAACAATTAGATGATTTCGTTTATCTGAGAAGTATGTTTTCTATGAAGATGCTGTGCTTCTTGACGTTAGTAGAGAAGATCTGCAGGCGCCAGATGAAGGTGTATAATGTGTGCAAGGAAAGTGATTTATTGATGAATGGAGATAAATTTAATGGTCTTTTAAAAACATGGTTTTTAAAAGACGTTGATGTATTATAGATCTGGGTGAAAATAGTAGCAAATGAGGAAATTTTAGAATAGGTAGGTGATTTTGTTTATTTGGGAAGTATGTTTTCTATGACGATGCTGTGCTTCTTGCCGATAGTAGAAAAGACATCAAGGTGTCAAAGGTGTATAATGTATGCAAGGAAAATGATTTGATGGGGAATATGCAGTAAATGTATTTTATTATAGACGTTGGTGTAAAATAGTAGAAAATGGGGAAGTTTTGGAACAGGTAGTTGATTTTTTATATATTCCGTGGTATACTATGTAGAGATGGAAGATTGATAAAGATATATAAAGGAAATTAAATGCTGAGTACAGAATGAATGCAAACAGAAATCAGTTATACCATATCAAATTAAAACCTTTTAGCTAAAACTAAACTGGCAGTACACAACGAAGTCCTGGTCCCAACCATAATACATGAATGTAAAGCATAGAGTTTGTTTAAGAAGGATGAAAGTAGACTAAATGCAGTCAAAATGCGTTATATTTTTGAAAATAATGCGTCCAAACAATGTATGATAGATAATCGGATGGTGACATAAGGAAAGAATGAGAGATATGTGTTATCGATGAAATTAAGAAAGGTGTGTTTAAATTGTTTGGACACAAAACAAACTCACGAGGCGAATATAGTTTCAACATTGACTACCAAACTTCACAATTTTTTAAACTCCTACATATATCATCAATCTCATGACACTACGCATACAAGTAAGTTCACGGGAGCCGTCTATTGTGGGATGAGAAAAGGTTGTGACCCTTATTTGACTGATCATTTTGCTTTCTTCTAAGAAATTGCGAAAAGTTATCACTGTATCGATCCGATTGCTTAATGTTTTTGTAGGAAAATAATATTGATAATATTTGCTAATCAGTCGAATTACAGAATCGAACCCACGACTTAAGTTTCGTCAGTAAATGATTTTGTACATACATATATCCGCCTCAGGGTACCAGTTCTCTTAAGGAAATCGTTGGTATACATTTTTTTAATGTTGATTTTACACTCCCATTATTTATATTCCATTTATTTTATATTCTAAATCATTTCCCAAAGAAAAAAAAGAATACTTATTTTTTTATATTCGAAAGAGTCATTTACTTAAAATGTGAAAAATTAACACACAACATAAATTTTACAAAAAAATCAGTATTGTACAGGAATCACTGAAAAATTGAAAGTATTTTCTAGAGAAAAGGTGATTTATTATATATATGGTACTTCTTTAGATAGATCATCGGATCTGTATGTTCCTTTATCCGTTTCTTGTGACATGGACTGGCTGCTGTCACGCCATCGCTTTGGAGGTCTTCCAGGTGGTCTTCTTCCGTCTGGGTTCTCTTGAAGAGAAATTCGGGCCAGGCTATTTTCTAGCATTCTGTTTACATGGGCATTCCAGAATTGTCTAAGCTGTCTTTTCCTTTAACGATATCCTCCGTACAACACGTTTTTCTAATTTCTATATTCCTTATTCGGTCTCTTAATGTGTTTCCAGTTATGCACCTCAATGTACTCATTTCTGAAGCTCTTAGATTAGATTTGGCTGTGTGTGCTCTGGTCTCTATCCCATACGTGGCAATCTGTCAATTTTTACTTTGCTTTCAGTATTCGTGTACTTATTCTTCCAGAATTTTTCCCTATGCATATGTTGGATATACCACAATTAAATGGCACACTAAAATTTCAGATTAAAAAGATGGTAAATTAATATATCCGTATATTAAATTCAATTACTGACAGGCACCGTGGCGTACGTGGGTAGACGCTCGACTGTGAAACTTACGTCGCGGGTTAGATTCCCGCCATTTGTAAAAAAATCAAGAAATACTTATTTTCTATTGGTCTAGATGTTTTTGGTGTATTTTCAAATTTACCTTCCCTATTCTTACTATCCAACCAGTATAAAACTACAACAAATAATAAAAAAAGATATATATATATATATATATATATATATATATATATATATATATATATATATATATATATATATATATATATATATATATATATATATATATATATATATATATATATATATATATATATATATATATATATATATATATATATATTATATTTATTTCGATATCTCAACGTAGATATAGAAGAATACAAAATTTTGGGTATTTACCTATCAAAGGCTGGTTAAGTGATCTTTACACACGTGCAACATTCATCATTCTACCCATGATTGACAACCACACCACTAAAAAACCCCTAGATACATATCGCTCACTCTTTTCAATAACGTCATACATAAAAATCGTCAATTTTCAGTTGTGCATGTTTTCGGAATGCCCAGAAAATGTACAGAAAATGGCCTATTTTAAACTTAATATTTACCCGCTACAGGGGTGAAAGTGTTGTTTTTGCATTTTGAAGAAAGGGTATCGTTTAATTATTTTTTTAAATAAACAAAAATTTTTCAAATGGAGAAAAAACCTTCAGGTTTTACCCAAAAAGATCTGTTGCACAGTAAAAAGTTCAATAAGTGGCTTGATATTTATTTTTAAACTTTAAAAACGATCTCCCGAAAAATCAAGTTTTTTGATTTATGACGTTCTTGAAAGGAGTGAGCGATATGAGTCACAACAGCCATCTATCTATGTGGAATCGAGAAAACTGTTATCTAGCAGAGACCCTTATATTTGTAAATTTATATTTATATATAAATTAATTATTTTTGTTGAAGATGAAGAACCGTCCTAAGATTTTGATCTGAGCAATGTTCTCTCTATTTGGCAAGGGGAGGGTCTGACGAGCCTTTGAAAGGCACAACGAGCGAGTACATCAAGTCTGTGGGAAATGTCTAGTCTGTACCCTATACACTAAACATGGCCACATCGCTGTATCAATAACTCATGCCTCGTTTATTTTAATAATAGACGTTGACGTCTATGCGCCGGTTACCACATCCATCCACCTACAGTCATTATGGCAAGTGCCTCTATAAACGAAATGTTGTGTTCACGACGTTTTGGGTGTGACCAAATTCTTGTTCACTAATCTGGGTTTCTCAAGTTAGGAGTTATTTTGACATTTTCACAATCTATCGAAATGACTGTCAAAAAGTAAAAATTAGAAGAAGAGAAACCCTGATTTGTGAATAAAACAACTGGTCAAATTATAAGCTGCAAAAAAATAAAAATTGAAATCCTGTTTTTAGGCGTCTCCTGGTATGTAAAATAAGGATCTTGCATGCATAAAGGGGTCTCTGCTAAATAAAAAGCTTATTCGAATCGGCCATAGATGCTACGGTGAACTCAAACATGAAATGGCGAGTGAATTACACACACACACACATACACATATATATATATATATATTTATATAATATATACAGTGAAACCTCTATATATTTTTTGGTGAAATAAAATACTTTTATTTTGATCCACTCATATTTTTATTAAAAAGTAATTTATTTCTACAACAACCTGTTACCCCCTTCAGGGTTAGTTTAATGACTAGTCATTAAACTAACCCTGAAGAGGGCAACAGATTGTTGCCGAAACTAGTTGGTTTTTAATAAAAATGTGAGTGGATCAAAAAACCAAAGTAATTTATTTCTCCAAAATATATAACAATGATCCACAAAGTTAATGCTTTCAATATTCAAAATACCTCTATATATTGTTTCTCGAATAATCATTTTCCCGGATTTGTCATTTATTTCTTTTACCCCGAACTCATTTCATACAAAAATAGATCTCAACATTTAGTTCCTCTGTCAACATTTACCGAATTCATCGTTTGAATTATGCTGCATATTGAAATATATTATGTGTGTGTCTTTTTATATTCTTCTCGATTTTCTTAATTTTGTTACATTCGACGACACTATTTAAACGTACAGGATCGAAATAAGCGTGGTTTTCATGTCAAGTCAATCATCTTGACTTTACACTGCACGGCCAACCCCAAAGTGGATGACTCCCGGGCAGACCACCAAAAAGAAGGATTGGCAGCTGGAAATCGACATCGCAAGAGGCTAATTCCTCTTAAAATCAGTCTACAAGGCCTACACGAAGAAAAAGAAGAAGAAAGATAACAACCTTCTTCAACGAACTCCACACGAGTTCTGCCTTTTTAGTTTTTAAATACCTCTATTTGTTTTGCGATATATATCACATATGCCAAAAATTAAGCATAATTATTTTGACGTAATCATCGCGTTGATCTATTATCCAAACTACATGTAATGGATACGTCTCGAAGGTATCGGTTTTAATGGGAGCTTGTGAAATGTCGGAAAGCGCTAAACGAGGTTTCCACGATTTCTCGCTAACTCTTCCTCGTAGTATATTCTTTGGCTAAACTCGCAAAGTAATTACTCTTAACGAAATCATTTATGTTTGTGATTGGATCATACTATGCGGAATTATGAGATGAAATAGACGTTCTGTAAGTGGTTCCAAAAGTTAACTCGACTATGCGTTGGGCAGCATAAAAATGAGCTTTTTTGTAAAATTTCATTTATTCATTTTGACATCTCAAAGTGGAAGAAGGAACATGGGGAAGTCTGCGTTGACGACCTGTCATATGCTGTTTTAAGCGATCACTTTATACACGTGTAACATTTCCCATTCTACCTATTATTATGAAGGAACTCGAAAACATCCCATTCATCATTCACATACTTTTTTTAGACTTCTTGGATTTGTTTTTTTTTAGAATATATACTAAAAAAAAGTATTTTGTTTGGCTCTTTAACCTTCAACAATTCGTTTCTTTTCAAAACCATGCATTTATTTCTTATTTTAAATTTTTTAAATACTTTTTTTTGGGGAGAAAATCTTTAATGTTAAATGTTACCAAGGTTTGAAAATAATGTATCACGATTATTGCACTTTTATAATTTTTACACTTTTATTATGAATTTAATTAAAAATCATAATAATTTACTTAGTTTGTATGGTATAAAAAATAATATACTGTTTACCCATATAAATAATTAAAATATAAAAAAAAATGCTTTAGTTCATATTAATCGTGGTATATTTATTATCATCTAAATTTTGGGACGTTGAAGGAGGAAATAGGGGTAGGAGAGTTTCTTATTTTTTTATATATATATTTTTTTTATATTATTTTTTAACATCTCATCAAAGATGAAGAAGAATATGGAAGTCTGGGCATTTACGGGGCTTACGACCATCATAGGCTGGTTTAAGTGATCACTTTACACACGTGTAACATTCACCAATTCTACCCATTATTGACAACCACACTACTCAAATTCTTGGAAGTTCTATATATATGAACTAATTTAGAAACCTTGTTCTTGAATCACTAGAACTTCACTAGAGACATCTATTGGTGAGATGTAAAGAAGCTTTTTATTAAGCAGAAACTCTTATATTATTTATTATATTAAAATGTTGTAATTTTTTTTTTCATAGACCATACAGTTGAGAGGCTTTAGTCATTGTCAAACTCTATAAAATTTAGACTAAGCTTCACATATTGTATTTGAAAACGATGGGGAATGCATCAAAACACGTGTCACAATAGATTTTAATAAATAAAAGTAAAACTTTAATTAAAAATGTATAGATATTACTACAAAGTGACTGATAAATCAATTAATGAAATTGGAAATTGAAAACAGACTTATTATGTAAATAAATTTCCTTTAAACATGCGTCTTACCTTATGTTTTTTATGTGACTATTTACTACAACCATTTTTTTATTTTACATTTTGCCCTGTGGTAGTTTTGTTAAAAAAAAATAATCCTTTTTTTTTTTATTTGCGTTTCAGTCTTGTTTATTTTTACTATAGTTCTGACTATATTAAAAAAAATTGTGTATTCGACTGTTTACTTTTTTCAAAAACCTTATTTATCTTATTTACAATATTTAAAAAAAAATTTATTTGTACAGGTTTATTGTTAACCTTAATTATTCACAAGAGTAAAGGAAATAATTCACCGGGAATATTATAAATATTTTTCTAATATTTAAAAAAATACAGATAAGCGAAATGCACTGTGGGCAATTTCAGTCACTGTCCGTCTCTGTTACTAGATGTCTTAAGATGAAATAATTTAGATAATACAAAACAATTTTTTTCAATTACCTACGTTAATATACCAACTAGCTTCTCTCGTGCTTTGTGTAACCGGAATACTCGTATTCGTGATTTTAGAAATATTGAAACAGTCCTATACTTTAGTGATAATTTCTCGACTGAACCTATGATTTGGAGTTGATCCCAGCATATAAGGACCACCAGTGTGCAATTTGAGTATCTTCTCATACTGCCATATGCAGTAATTGGGACCCCCACCGTCTGGTGCATACTGCATTGCCAGATCATGTAATGCACATCATATGTAATGTGTAGGACCCATATTATATAAACCATCAAGTTCTGAGGAACTGCAGTAATACCTTTACCACCATTCGGTAGTCTAGAAGAATCTGTATCAGTTTCCAAGTATTTCAGTATCTACTAAACATGTTTAAGGTGGTACGTTTAACTTTTTTGAAATTTTTCATTTATATTTTTTATCATTTATATTAATTAAGTCAATCATTTATATTATTTTTGTCCGCCTCCGTAGTGTAATGGTCAGCACGCTCGGCTACCGTTATGGAGGTCCCGGGTTCGATTCCCAAGTGGGGTAAAATAACTATGAGTGATTTTTTCACTGTAATATTTATTCAATATTACCCTGGACTGGTACCTGAAGCGGAGGGCTGATCACCTTTCCTTCATGTGTAAACGATCAAGATAACACTGCGTTTATATGACGCAGTGCCCTATGCACCATCGGGGTGCGGATAAGGGTTTTATTATAAATTATTTTTATTATATTAATTAAACACTCGTATAGTACCGCTTAATGAGTTTTATTTTATTACAGACTAGTTTAGAAAACCAACATATTTTTTCATCTACAGGTAAAAATTTTAATTTAAAAAATTTAAAAATTTAAATTTTAACATGAAAACATCTGTGAGTTTTTTTAAACTAGTCGTGTGTAATGAAGTAAAACTCATTTCGTGGTTATATAGTGGCGCAAAATTAACCACCCTATTGGAAGATGTTATATTTGTTGCAAATGGCGTGGTACGTCAATCGTATTTGACATTTCGCTCACCCTTTCAAGAACGTCATAAATCAAAAAACTTGATTTTTCAGGAGAACTTTTTTAAAGTTTAAAAATACAAAACAATGTATTAAAAATAAATATCAAGCCACTTATTGAACTTTTAACAGTGCAACAGATCTTTTAAGGTAAAACCTGAAGGTTTTTTCTCCATTTGAAAAATATTTAGTATATTTAAAAAAATAACTTAACAATACATTTTCTTAAAAATGCAAAAACAACACTTTCTGCCCTGTAGCGGGTAAATATTAAGTTAAAAATATGCCTCTTTTGCTGGAATATAGTAGATTTTTTGGGCATTCCGAAAACATGCACAACTGAAAATTGTCGATTTTTGATTTATGGCGTTCTTGAAAGGAGTGAGCGATTTGTTAACTAGGCAGCTGAAGTAAACAACCGAATTGGTATAAAAATAATAAAAATTGAAGATATGACAATTGTTTCACCTTATTATGGCATTTTCAAACGATCGTATACTTGAACATTCATGAAAATGCCATCACAAGGCGAAACAATTTTCACAATTTTAATTTTAATGTGTTTTCAACAATAAAATACAATTCAGTAGACTTAAAAAAAAACAGTGTAAATGCCCAGACTTCCATATTCTTCTTCATCTTTGATGAGATGTTAAAAAATAATATTATTATTTTAACATTTAATATATCGTGGCTATACAAAAAAAAACGTTAACTCTAAAATCCCTGTAATTTAAATCTTGTAGCCAGAATAAAATACCCGCTTTTAAACTTAAAGTAGAATTTACTTTTAAAACCACATATAAATGACATTTCAAACTACTTAGTGTATTTTGCCAGTTTACAGAAAGTTGAAAACTTTATAATATGCATCGTTAACTCTAAATTGTATATTTTTGAGTTAACGTCTTTTGTCAATACACCCACGATATAAGTCAACTATTGTGGATATTTTTTGTTAAGGTTTTCTGCACCATGGTCTTGGCCGTTCTC
Source organism: Brachycentrus maculatus (assembly GCF_059751285.1). Lineage (NCBI taxonomy): Eukaryota > Metazoa > Arthropoda > Insecta > Trichoptera > Brachycentridae > Brachycentrus > Brachycentrus maculatus. The sequence continues at coordinate 537,054 of NW_028280782.1, forward strand.
GTCTTCGGCCAGGTACCTCCCGTGCCATTCGTTCCCCGGCCCATCGCCCCAACGGCCAATCCGTTATTCAACCCAGTCATCCCTGGCGCAGCTCCATACAACACCCCTTATGTGCCGATCCTGGATTACACCAATGAGATCAACCTGGATGGATCATATCGCTACAGGTAAGATTTCCGTTTCACTAATAGATTCTGCTGTGGTAACGCCTATCTATTTTAAATTTAAATTTCATTTGATAAATACTAGTATTTCTTAAGATCTATGATGATGAATGCTTCGAAAGACATGTCATATTAGATTTTGAGAAAAAATTGTATTTAGCAATTGAATATCACGGGTAAAATGGTTATTGTTGCACGTGTATAAAGCAATCTTTTAATCAGCCACCATCTTTTCTCATTTTTTTTTCTTTTATGTACAAAACAATTTGCATTACATATTACATAAAACATATTTATTTATTAATTGAACGGCTAATATCTAATATAAAAATACACTAATGAACACACTAATAGAGAAACAAAAAGTCTTACACATAAAATTATAGTAAAATAACAAATAGTAAGCACTGGTAAATACACGTCTCCTTCACACACTATCAGCAAGCAGCGAGGAAAAGTGAAACACAACGTTTAAATTTATCCATTATAACATGGAGAAGAAATGCTGAGAAAGTACATATTTCAGGGTGGATAATAATATATTAAATAAATCTATACTTTCAAAAGCATTGGCTAGCATTGGCTAACATTCCGCGGCTTCACCGCGGAATCGGAGAACATGGCATAGTTTGCATTATGTTAAAATACTGCGAATATAGATTTTTGCCTAGTACCTCTTTGACGCGCGCTAAGCTTTATTTGATTTAGGAGACCAGGACTTATAAATCATTAGTAATTCCATATACACATACACATACATAGACACATACGTATCCATACATAGATACCTGTGTATGGACAGGTAGATAAGATAATAAGATAATGACCAGATAATAAAACAGCAAGTGGACATAACCGAGAATTACACTGCGAGTATATTTTCCTCTTAAAGGCACCCTCGCCGATGTGAAAAAGGTCCATAGGAGATACGATTGAGTAGGGATACAGAGAGCGGGTTGCCTTTACCGATTGGGTGAGAGAACAATCTAACATCCTGAAACCTGAGATATTTATCTAGAATATGGAGATTGATTCTCTCTAGCACAACTTGGTTTACCGTTACCGCGGATCAAAGAAAGGATCGTATGCGTGGCTAGGTACGCATCTCTTCTCTTCTTACTCTTCTCCTATTATGAGCCGCGTAAATTTATTCTTCTTCATCTATGTTGAGATGTCAAAATGAAATGTATATACATATTCTTTTTTATTTATTATTATTATTTTTCACTTAATAAAGGGAGACGTTTTATCTTAATTGGAGACACTATTCAATATTAATATTCGTTATGTTTATGTTATGTTCTCAGGTGAGGAGTTGGAATAATCGGCGGGTATATATGATGCATAGATCGGCTGTCCAAACTTAAAACACAATAAGGGACATTTTTTTGTAGTATGTTTTTTTTGCATTTTTGGACTAAGCAGAATCTACTTAGTCCAAAAATGCAAAAAAACGTACTACAAAAAAAAATGTCCCTTACTGTGTTTTGAGTTTGGACAGCCGAGATGTACAAATAAGAAGCGAAGATTCTGTGTGTGTGTGTAAGTGTGTGTGTGTGTGTGTGTGTGTGTGTGTGTGGCGTTCAGTTCTCTGCCTACTCCGGCGGGGAAGCGGTATGACGGTTTGTGAATTGGTTACTTAGTTATACCACTAAGTACATCTGACATAATAATTTCAGCTTTTCGATAGAGTTCTTTCGCAATGTAATGTATGTAAATTCGTAACTGATCGGAAGACAATAAACTATAACAGAAAATATTTTCGTATGCTCTAATAATTCTCATACATTGTTAGGACTCAGCGTGTGTGTGTGGAATGGAGGGGAATGCGAGGAACCTTGAGATTATTCAGAAGATTTTGATTGTTAACGGATTGAGGAGGTCAGAAATGACCGAATTGGATATGTAATTATTTTCTTATTCTATAGACCAGGGATGGCAAACCTTTATGAGTGCTAAATGTATATTTTTAAATTTAATAATATGTCGCTTGCCACATTCCATGGAAATAAAAATACATCAAATTTTTGTGTAGCTTAAGATTTTTAATTTAAACAAACAATTATTACATCGAAAAAAAAAAAAATTAATGTCAAAATAAAATAAAAAATAGAAAAGTATTAAATAATGCGATCTATTTATGTATAAATATCGTCATATCGTTCGTATCCGTCATTGATGAATGAAGAAAATACACATAGCTATATAAATGTGTTTTGAATTTTTTTTATAGTACTTGTAAAACTTTTATTTTCTCTTCATTCGCGTGCAATGCAAAATCGTCTCGCATGCCACCTATGGCATGCGTGCCATAAGTTTGCCATCCCTGCTATAGACCATATATGCGCAACCATCTGCATGCCGAGCTATATTTTGTCCGGCCCTAAATCATCTCGGCAAATACAAATTTACAAATTTACACGCATTTGCAAGAAAAATCATTTGACTTTTAGGCAGCACATTCGAAGATGGAACACACTAAATCGAAAATTCGTCCAAGATAACAGATGAAAATTTAGGAAATTGTATTCGATTCTCCTTAAGCAATACTAACACCAATATTGATGGACTTTTAATTCAAGTAAAAGGCCAATATTCACACAAAATTATATATATATATATATATAAATATATATATATATATATATATATATATATATATATATATATATATATATATATATATATATATATATATATATATATATATATATATATATATATATATATATATATATATATATATATATATATATATATATATATATATATATATATATATATATATATATATATATATATATATATATATATATATATATATATATATATATATATATTTAAAAAAATATATCATATATCAACGTCCCAGACCTAGAAAAGGTTGTTTATGCCTGCTATAGACTTTCGTAGATTGGAGAACACAATACTAAGAAATATTTCAACACTAAGAATTTTGTCACACACGACATATTTGCAATACAAAAATATTAAAAATAACTATAAATGGAAAGGCAATCAATATATCCACACAAACATATTTTTTATATACCCAGCCGATTGTGATTTCTCAAACAGTTGAAGATTCGCATTTAAAAAAAAAAATTCTACACTAAGGACTTGAAGTTTTGAAAAAACAAATCAATGATAGATTTTTTGATTTTAGTTGAGACAAAAAAAAACATAGAAGACGTCTCTAGAAAATCAAAATAAAATTATTATGTTAAAAATAGTCACAATCAACTTTTATAGAATCGACCATAATTATCCTTATTTTTTTCTTCTAGTTTCGTTACCGCAGACGGGAAGCAAGCCGAAGAATCAGGATATCTCAAGGATGTGTCAATAGATTCAAATGGCGACCCCATCGGTGTTCAGGTACTCCATTCCTTATGAACTAAACAATACGTCGCGTCGTTGTGAAGTTATGCATGCTGAATACTGAATATTAATTGAATATTTCACAAAATTATAAATTTACATATTTTATAATACGGATAACGAGGTATTTATGTGATTACCTGTTCTTAAACGTATGGGGTTTAATGGCAATGAGATATTACATGGTAATTTAAGTTCACATATAGTAAAGCTTCTTAAAGGAATTCGTGACTGATTATTTCAACTATAATTTATTTGTCCTATGGATATTCCACATTCTTAAAATTACTCCTATATTCGTATAATACTATACGAATAAATAAATAAAATTAAATGAAAGTAAATTAAACACAATATGATAATTTTCAGGTTGTTCAAGGAAGTTACTCGTATACCGCTCCCGATGGTACCCCAGTACAAGTTAGCTATACAGCCGATGAAAATGGTAATTATTCATTTTTATTTTATTTTTAGTTTATTTTAGAAAACATACTTATTATATATTTATTATTCATATTGTTTGAGAGTCATAAGTTGTAATTTGTTAAATATTTTCTCTGTGGGAGTCCGTCTTGGAACTTTGGTATATTTTAATTTACAAATTGATTTTTGGGCAACAATTAATCTATTTGTGAGATGAAAAGAAACTTTTTATTTGATGAAACTCTTTGATTAGTATGTGAGGTCCGAATCATGGATTATAATCACACACATCTCACCAATAGATGTCTCTAGTGAAGTTCTAGTGATTCAAGAACAATGTTTCAAAATTGATTCATAACAATTAATCTATTTAATAATAAAATATAGTGGCTGAAAATGTCAAACACACCTTATATTTGTACAAAAAATGTGAAAATCGAATTTGTTTATCATACAATTATAGATCAACCAATTTTTTTTAAGCTTATGTTTATTATTTTAAAATAATTCGGCAATAAGTTGACGACTTTACGAAAATTAAAATTCTAAGAGATTTTCACATAGGGAAAGATTAAACAAAATCACACATTTTCAGACAGTGTTTAAGTTATAATTTCTCAAATATGTCTTTCTATTTTCGTATATTGAATCCATGTCATCAGTTACTTTAGGAAGCGTCTACCCCACAGCACTTATTTTCATTTTCTTTTAGGCTTCCACCCTACAAGTGTTCGCATCCCCACAGTTGACGGAAGAATTCCAGCTGGAGTCAACCCTGTAGCAGCGAGAGTCAACCCTTTCGCTTCAGCATTTCGCAACCCTTACACATCCCCCTTCTCAGGAAGGTTTAATCAACCCCTAATCAACGGTTACAAAACAACACCCTAATCTGAAAGATACCATATATAATAAAATATATAATTAAATGTCACAAAACATATGTTTTATATGCTTGAATAATATATATATATTTTAATAAATGCATCATCCCATTATTTTTTAGAAATACTTTGTCATATTATATCTTTTATCAATTAATATGTATGACATTATATTTCATAAAAATATCGGACGCTTTGAAAAAAATTTCACTATCGACATCAGTTGCGTGTGCTTTAATATAATATTTTATTCATTTATTTCACAACATTCACGTTTATTCCTTATTTATTATTTGCTTTTTTATTGTAGTTTAGTAGAAACATAAATTTTATGCTATTATATTATTATATAAATATTAAAAATACCTATGTCTTGTTTTTTGTAATAAATATTCAATTTCACAATTTGTACAATATCATTTTCATTTTTATTATTAAGCTTATAATTTGACCAGATAATTTATTTACAACATTTTGAGTGTGTCCAAATACTTGTTCACAAAATCTGGATTATCTCCAATTATAGGAGTTATTTTCAAATTATTTTTTAACATCTGATCAAAGATGAAGAAGAATATGGAAGTCTGGGCATTTACGGGGCTGATTACCGTCATTGACTGGTTTAAGAGATCACTTTACACACGTGTAACATTCACCAATTCTACCCGTTATTGACAACCACACTACTCAAATTCTTGGAAGTTCTATATATATGAACCAATTTAGAAACCTTGTTCTTGAATCACTAGAACTTCACTAGAGACATCTGTTGGTGAGATTTCATTAAATACTTATATCGCATTATTTTATCAAATATTTTCTCATATTATATCCTTTATCAATTTATATGTATGACATTATATTTCATATAAATGTTGGACCCTTTTTTAACATTTACTCTTATTCCTTACTTATTTTTTGCATTTTTAGTGTAGTTAATACAAACATAAATTTTGTGCTTTTAAAAAATACATCATTATTTTTTTTTATAAATATTTAATTTCACAATTTGTAAATTTATTTTATAACGATCAACCAGCACATACCCTGATTTATTTAATATACTACTACTACTATCTTCACACCGTTTCCCTGCAGTGGTAGGCAGAGAGGATGAAACACCACATTCTTCTGTCCTGACATACCCACATTCTTAGCCTCCTTCACATCCATGCATCTAGTCATACATGCCCTGCTATTACGTAGACTTTAAACACGATCAGCTGATTGTCTTCACGTTTACATTTGCCAAATATACTTTCTTGGTCATTCTCTCGTTATCCATTCGCTCCACATGTCCATATCACCTGAAAGAACTTTATCATATTTATAACTTTTAATTATATCAGCCATAGATACAACCGTGAACTTCCACATGAAGTGACGTGAAAAATTATAAATATTATATATAATTATAATGACAACTTTATAATTTTGAATCATGTTTTCAAGCGTGTCCCAGTATGTAAAAATAATCTGTGGTTCAGATGTTGCATACAAATAAAACAGTCTCAGCTGAATAAAAAAAAGAAGCTTTTCTCAATCCAACATAGATGGCTGTTGTGAACTCATATGTACTGTGTCCTTAGATTAATCAATATGTCTAGGAGTTCCAAAAAAATGAATCGTCCGGTTATGAGTTATTGGTAGAATGGTGAATGTTCACGTGTGTAAAGTAATCACCTAACCAGCTTATGACAAGTCATAATTCACGTTAATACCCCGACTTTTATATTCTTCATCATTATTATGTTAAGATGTCAAAATAGATACAATCAAAATTGTATATGAACATCTTTAAAATTTTTAATTCAATATGAATGTTCACAAGTGTATAAAGTGATCACCAAAATGTTCTTCAATTATTTTAATTTGAATTTGTTTAATGCCCTCTTCAGATATCGTATAATAAGAAATTCAAGAAAAAAAAGACGAGTTATTTTACTGGCAGATAAAGACCAAGTTCTGTGGAAAAGGTTGCAAGGAAAATACGTAGATGGCGCAGTTTCAGTATTAATTAAGTATTATTTAACATGTATTATTTTTAGTAATATATCAACAAAGATGTAGATGAGTTTGGATAAAAAGAAGTCTCGGAATTTACTTCTCTCTCTCTCTCTCAATATATATATATATATATATATATATATATATATATATATATATATATATATATATATATATATATATATATATATATATATATATATATATATATATATATATATATATATATATATATATATATATATATATATATATATATATATATATATATATATATATATATATATATATATATATATATATATATATATATATATATATATATATATATATATATATATAAATATATATATATATATATATATATATATATATATATATATATATATATATATATATATATATATATATATATATATATATATAACGTGGTTATATTTTCCTTTTGAAAATTAAGTGTAAATAATATGTAAAGTGGGTGTATAATAATAAAATAAACAATGTGTTGCTTTGTAATTAAAGTTTATTCTTAATTTATCTTTATAATAATTTTTATATGTATCTATCTATCTATCTATCTGATTCTGACAGTTAATAATATTATCGGAAGTCTTTTGTTTTATTCTGAGCGACGCATGCGGCATCTGGTGGTAGAACTGTTTTATGTAGGTACTTTTTGTAAGTACTTAATAAAATGTATAGGTAGGTACCTAGTTATTTTATTACATCTCCCCCCTTGGGGATGAAAATTCATAGTAAAATTTTCACTCGTCCTCCGGATCATCTTCTTGTAGTGAAGGGACTGGTATAAGTTGAGTGATATGATAAAGTTTTTTTTTTTTTTTTTCTTTCTTTCTTTTTTTTCCTTCTTTTTTTTCTTTTTTTTTATCTTTCTTGTTTTTTTTTCTTTCTTTCTTTTTTTTCCGTTCTTTTTTCTTTCTTTCTTTTTTTTGTATTTTTTTTTCTTGACCCTTTTAAAGTAGACACAGTTTTTTTCAATCCATTTGTTTTTTTCTTTTGAATTCCTTCATTTTTATTCAGATCTCTTAAAGTATCTTCTAATATAACCAAATGTAAAACTTTTAATTGTTCATCTGCATTTTCATTCGATTCTAAAACTGGATTCCTGCTTAGACAATCTACTTCTAAATTCTTCTTTCCTGGAGTATATTTTGTTTTATATTTTGTAGTATTTTTTTCTACTTTATTTTTATTTTCATTCTTCAAGCACTGTTTCTGTGTTATTTGTATGTCTTCATTTTTATTCTGATCTTTTAAAATATCTTCTAATTTAACCAAATTAACAACTTTTAATTGTTCATCTGCATTTTCATTCGATTTTAATACTGGATTCCTGCTTAGACAATCTACTTCTAAATTCTTCTTTCCTGGAGTATATTTTATTTTATCTTTCGTAGAAGTTTTTTCTACTTTATTTTTATTTTCATTCTTCAAGCACTGTTTTTGTGTTATTTGTATGTCTTCATTTTTATTCTGATCTTTTAAAATATCTTCTAATTTAACCAAATTTACAACTTTTAATTGTTCATTTGCATTTTCCTTCGATTCTAATACTGGATTCCTGCTCACACAATTTGCTTCGAAATTCTTCTTTTCTGGAGTATATTTTATTTTATATTTTGTAGAAATTTTTTTCACATGATTTTTATTTTTAATTTTATCACTAGTTCTTAAATTTCCACGTCTTCTTTGATTATCTTCTAATCGTTTTCTTTGATCATCTTCTAATTTTTCTCTCTCACTCCGAACATATTGTAGTAATTGTTTTAATACATCTGATGTTTCATAATCCATTTCCAATTAACAAAATTGTCGTTTTATAACGTGGTAATATTTTCCTTTTGAAAATTAAGTGTAAATAATATGTAAAGTGGGTGTATAATAATAAAATAAACAATGTGTTGCTTTGTAATTAAAGTTTATTCTTAATTTATCTTTATAATAATTTTTATATGTATCTATCTATCTATCTATCTGATTCTGCCAGTTAATAATATTATCGGAAGTCTTTTGTTTTATTCTGAGCGACGCATGCGGCATCTGGTGGTAGAACTGTTTTATGTAGGTACTTTTTGTAAGTACTTAATAAAATGTATAGGTAGGTACCTAGTTATTTTATTACATATATATATATATATATATATATATATATATATATATATATATATATATATATATATATATATATATATATATATATATATATATATATATATATATTCTGACTTTATTTTTTCTTCATCTTTGTTGAGATGTAATTTTATATATTTATTCTATTTATATAACTTATTTCTTAAATATATATACATTTACAACGTTTTGAGTGTGTCCAAATACTTGTTCACAAAATCTGGATTATCTCCAATTACTGGAGTTATTTTCATATTATTTTTGGACATCTCATCAAAGATGAAGAAGAATATGGAAGTCTGGGCATTTACGGGGCTGACGACCGTCATAGGCTGGTTTAAATAAATGCCCGTAAATGCCCAGACTTCCATATTCTTCTTCATCTTTGATGAGATGTCAAAAAATAATATATATATATATATATATATATATATATATATATATATATATATATATATATATATATATATATATATATATATATATATACATATTATTTATCTGCATTTTGACTCTTTAGGCACAGCCAGTGTTGAGCCGAAATACTTACACGCTAAACTTTGTTCTAATTTTTGTAAATCGGACATTATATATTATAAATAAGTGACAAACACTATCTATAATACTTGCATATTTGATTAGAGTCAAAGTCCAATATCAATGGGCATTCCTCGTTCCATATATAAATGGTTAAATGGTCGATGGTTGCTTCTCGTTGGAAGGGACAAGGTAGAAAGTGAATTAATTAGAGTCCAGGTGAAATTATTTTATTGTAAAACCTTTATACTGTAAATTGTTAATGTATCTATTGGATGTAAAATATAAAATCTAATAATTGAAAAAAGAAAAAATAATATTAAAAAAATGTTTTAACATGTAAGTATTTCGGTTTAACACAGGCTTAAAGAGCCGTTATACATATATAGTATAAAAAATATATCTTTGTAATTAATAAACAAACAAAAAAATAATAATTCAACCTCCCTTTACTTGTACTTTATCTTGTGTGTATATATATGTATATATATATGTGTATATATATATATATATATATATATATATATATATATATATATATATATATATATATATATATATATATATATATATATATATATATATATATATATATATATTTATATGTTATACATGGGAGTATTTAAATCATCTTCAGTAATTTCATTTATCACGTCGATAGATAAGTGTGGGAGATCTGGCATAATACCATGATAATATATTGCGTGCAGAGAAGAGACAGTCCAACGAAGAGTCGATTGTTGAGTCAAGAACGAATATCACCAATATTTCAAATCATTAGAGCTCTTTTGTGAACTAGTAAATAAAAATTTGAGATAATCACTGTTGTTGGATTCCTTTCATATGTTAGTTGTAATTTTATAATGGTAGATATCATTTTTTAAGCTGACAGTGTTACTCTCAGACGAGAAGTTGTGTAGTATATGGCTTTCTCCAATTGAACATACATATGGTGCATCTTTAAAAAAATAATGCATTATGAATGTTAAATAATGGTAAGAATGGTGAATGTACACAAGTTTATAAAGAGAACACTTAATCCATCCAAATGCCAGATCGTAGGCCATGAGATGGTCTTCTATAAATTTCAAACATGTTATTAAAACGATAGATGCTTCGTATCGAGTTGAGACACCTGTAATGTGTAATAATATATCATCCGTAACGTCTGAAATCCTATGCCTTTTAGATTTTATGAATGGATATACGAGTAAACGTATTTTAAAAATTATTCCATCCGGCAATGAAGCACACCACGACTGGACTTTAGCCCTGTTAATACACAGACTTTCAGTATTCATTAATTGATCGGCAGTCATTTTATGGTACAGTTTTTACATGTTTTATTTAAGTTTTTCTTATTATTTATTTATTTTTTTAACATCTCATCAAAGATGAAGAAAAATATGGAAGTCTGGGCATTTACGGGGCTGACGACCGTCATAGGCTGGTTTAAGTGATCCTCTACACACATAATGTATATGTTTACTGATCACTTTATCAATAATGGGTAGAATTGGTGAATGTTACACGTGTGTAAAGTGATCACTTAAACCAGCCTATGACGGTCGTCAGCCCCATTAATGCCCAGACTTCTATATTCTTCTTCATCTTGTATGAGATGTTAAAAATAATATGAAAATAACTCTTGTAATCGGAGATAATCCAGATTTTGTGAACAAGTATTTGGACACACTCAAAATGTTGTAAGTTTTGCTTAGTAAATACCACTATTTCTTTTATATTTCGATGAATTCCGCATCATTTTCAAACACTGCTTGTACGGTGTCCTTGTAATATCTTAATGAATAAACCCAGGTTCGCAAACAAATATCTGGATTTCACTAAAAATATCGTGAATTCGTAATGTGACTGGGTTTATTAATATTTGCTGCAATTCGACATTATCCCAAATGGTTCTAGTATAAGCTTCAACGCAGACCCGGCTTGAAATTTCATCACTGCAGAGACGAAGATGCCCGTAAGTTACCAGACGAGTGCGTGTCCTCCGCAGCCTATATAGCACTGGTAGTTGTGGCTTTCGACCTACTCAGTTAATCCCAAAAGCCTACAAACGTTTCTCACGTAAACGAAACAGCACCTACACACACATTTTGTAATACGTATATATATAAATATATATATATATATATATATATATATATATATATATATATATATATATATATATATATATATATATATATATATATATATATATATATATAAATATATATATTTTTTTTTATCGTAGTCATACAGGAGAAAGTGACCAAGTGCATTTTTTACAAAAACGTGATCATTGAGTATTTGATATCTTACTAGCTTAATATTGCCCTGAAAAAAATCCCAAAGGATTTTAAACTTGGAATTATAATATATTGACTTGTTCAAAATGACTAACTGCATTGATGAATATTTTCTTGCCAAGCAATAGTGACTTAAATGGCCCCTCCTGAACCTTTTACGTTTTGTTAGTTGGTCACTTTCTCCTGTACGACTACGATATATACATATACACAGTAAACCCCTTGATCTTTGTGGGTGAAACGGGTACCATAGTCGTATACGTTTATTATACTATTTGCCAGTTTTTTTTATTTATTTCATTTTTTACTATACTAATTCATACGTCCACCTCCGCCTCCGAAATGTAATGGTCAGCACGCTCAGCTAACATTCTGGCGGTTCCGGGTTTGAATCCCAGAGGAATTGGTTAAATATATATAAGTGATTTTTTCATTCTTACATTTATTCAATATTACCCCGGACTGATACCTGAAGTGGAAGACCGATCACCTTTCCTTCATGTGTTAACGATGAAAATAACACTGCGTTTAAATGATGCAGTGCCCTATGCACCTTTGGGGTTGCGGATAAGGGTTTGAAGAAGAAAAAGATGTAAACATATATGTATGTACACCTTTCAGGGAATGTTATACTGGCAGTGCAGGTCTGGTTTCAACCCACGTAAAGTATGGATGTGAAGCATGGAGTTGGCAAAATGGATGCAGTCGAAATGCGATTTCTCAGACAAATGTGAAACAAATTTACGTATGATAGATGTTTGAAAGGCAAAAAAAAAAATTAATGCAGAGCGGAGATAATCAGTATAGAAAAAAAATAAGAAACATACATATGTTACAATATGTAAATACGTTTTACATTCCCGTTTTTTTTTAATCTTTTTTCATTTATATGTTATTTTTGATATTTTATTATATGTAGATTGATATATGGATTTTTTTCCACCAATTTGTCTAACGGATCATATTTTAATGGCATTCTCTTTGCTTTTACTTTCTTATTCCAATTCCACGTTTCGCTACCATACATCAGTATTAGCACTAGCATTCCACAACTAACAGTTTGGCTATCATGTACATATTTCTAGAACTCTAACTAACTAACTAACAAACTAACCATCACGCCGATTCCCCGCAGGGGTAGGCAGAGAGAATCGAACGCCCCACCACTCTGTCTTTGCAAACATTCTTTGCCTCTTCTACATTATACATCTCCTCATACATACCTGACGATTATTACGACTCCTGACCTGGCCGCTTTCAAGTATTTGACATACCTGATTGTGCCAAGTTTTCCTCGGTCATCCTTTGTTTCTTTTTCCAGCTACATTCGCCTCATAAATTTGTTTTACCGTTCTTTCTTCACTCATACGCCCCACATGTAAAATCCATCTAAACACACCTTTCTTAATTTTATCGATAATGCTTATCTCAGCCTTACATTCTTTCCTTATTTTATCATTCAAACATCTATCAAACTTCGTTTTGCCACACATTCGTCTGAGGGATCGCATTTCGACTGCATTCAGTCTGCTTTCATCCTTCTTTTGCCAACTCCATGCTTCGCTTTCATACATAAGGGTTGGAACCAGAACTCAATAGAATTCTATAATTCTAGTATTACCATTTGTTGAACATCTTCATTTTAGTACCAACTAATAAATTTCATTTATTGATTCGGCAGTCACTTTGTGGTAATATAATATCTATCCATTTTTAACTACTATTTTTTTTTTTAAATTTTTTTTTTAGTATTTTTAAACATAAAAAAATCATATTTTACTAAGATCCACCGAGCCACCTTGTGTGTCTTGTCGGTGGAGTTCTTATTGAATACATGTAATATTGTTTTTAACCATTTTAACCTAATATACACACAAAAAAGAAAGAAAAATTAAGAATAGATATACATTTTACAATTTTCATAAAATCAACTCTTGATCATTTACCCATTTCTTTATTTTGCCTTTGTTCCCTATTTTATTTTGACCTCTAACATCCGTCGGCAACAAATTAAAAATGTTCGGAACGATGTATAGCAGTGTTTGACTCCCATATTTATTGTTTATTCTTGGGACTATCAAACCTTCGTTGTGTGTGAATCGTGTATCATGGTTGTGTACTAGAAAATTTCGATATTATTGTCTAGTTTGTTGTTCAACGATGATGCTCATCAACAAAATTCCACGTACCGGCAGTAATTTTAAATGTGTATATATCAAGATTGGATTGTCCCTTTGATTATAAATATGACTAGGCACAATTTTTTTGATTATGAAATATTGCAGATTTTGAACCATTTTTTAATTTGTTTTCGTCGAATGTCCCCAAGACTTAATTCCATATCTTAATATGGATTTTACTAAAGAACAGTAAATTATTTTTAAGGTCTGTTTAGGCGGGATAAAGTACATGCATTAACTCGTTCAAACTGGGACGTATGGTAAGCCTAGGCATAACCATACGTCCCAGAAACCATACGTAATGCAGACAAAAAAAACTATTGTTACCTTTTTTCATGCATATGGTGTTTAAAAATGATGCGGAATGCATCGAAACACGTGGCAAAATGGATTTTAAGAGGTAGTGGAATTATCAAGTTAAACTAAAATTAAAAATGAAATAATAATATAAAAAAACATTGTAACATTACAACACGATACCTCTGTAACTCGATATAAAATTAATCATGTTGAGATAAAGGTCTACATTTAAGGTAATATCATCAAAGATGAGAGTGCTTCACAGACGCACGATATCCTTGTAATAAATGCATTTTTATTCACCATATATTTCATGTTTTTTATTGCATTTATTTATAAACATAAGTACTTACTTCTTATGCTTTAAACGAGAATGCAGAAATCGCCACACGTACTCTAAAATATGAGGACAAATTGTATTGCGAAAAATACAGTAATTTTTTTTAAAGTCCGATTGCCGATTACTTCATTACTTATTTATTCCTTAATATTATATTATTATCTTTCATATTATCATTCATAAGATTATCTTCCTAATCTATGGAAGTGAAACATGGAGTTGGCAAAAATAGGATGAAAGTAGACTGAATGCAGTCGAAATGCGATCTCTCAGAAGAATGTGCGACAAAACGAAGTATGATAGATGTTCGAATAGTGAAATAAGGAAGGAATGCATAGCTGAGATAAGCATTATCGGTAAAATTTAGAAAGGTGTGTTAATATATGATATGTAGAACGAATGAGTGAAGAAAGAACGGTAAAACAATTTTTATGAGTCGAATGTAATTGGAAAAAGTAGCAGAGGAAGACCAAAAAAACATGGCACGATCAGGTATGCCAAATACTTGAAAGTGGTCTGGTTAGGAGTCGTAATAAACGGTGGGTATGTATGAGGAGATGCATGAACGTGGAAGAGGCGAATAAAGTTTGCAAGTACAAAGTGATGTGACTCTATTCTCTATTGTGTGGTATTGGTGTGGCTCCATGTTCTATTCTCTCTGCCTACCCATGCGGGGAAGCGGTGTGATGGTTAGTTAGTTAGTTTTCAAATTATAAAATTATTTTTCGAAAGCTAAACTCCACATTTTTGGTGTGTCCAAATCCTTGTTCATAAATCTGGGTTTCCTCCACATAGGAGTTATTTAACATTTTGACATCTCATCAAAGATAGAATGAGAAACAACACCAGGATAAGAACAATATGCGAGTTTTAAAGATGTCGTTGGCTGGAGAAGGCAACGGAGAAGACAATGGTATGCGAATGTGAGGAGAATGGAAGTATCCAGACTCTATTGCACTGCACGGCCAACACCAAGTTAAACCACCAGAAAGATGGATTGACATCTGGGAATCGACATCGCAGGAGGGTAATCCCTCTTGAAAATAGGTCACAAGGCCTAGACCAAGAAAAAGAAGAGAAAAATAATCTTCTTCAAACCCTTATCCGCACCCCAATGGTGCATAGGGCACTGCATTATATAAACACAGTGTTATCTTAACTAAGATGAAGAAGACTTTGAAATCTGTGTATTTAATTTTCGCAAGTTTAATCGAAACTTGATTATCTTTAAACCAAGGTTATATTTAAAACATTTGATTTATTTTGGTTAAAACACCCTTGTTGTATTGAGAAAACTAGTTGATCTTAAAAAATATTAGTTTGAAGAGAAAAGAGTTATTGAAAGGTAAGGAGTGATTTATATATTTTTTTCAAAATATATTATAAAGTAATATGACAATTCTTGTATATATTTGAAATAACAATTTTAAAACATGTTTTTTAAAAAACCAAACATTTTTTTTATTTATTAAATAATGCTCAGAGAGACGTGTTGGTCCTTACGTGCTGAATTCTATATTTCAAAGTACCACCTTAATTAAACAGCCAGTATACGATATGGTCATTGATAATGCATTAAAAACACGCACAAAGAAATTTTGCCTGTCGTAGAATATCCCCTAATACAGGGATGGCGAACCTTTTTGAGCCTTCAATTCAATTCAATTCAAACCCTTATCCGCACCCCAATGGTGCATAGGGCACCGCATTATATAAACACAATGTTATCTTGATCGTTAACACACGAAGAAAAGGTGATCAGCCCTCCGCTTCAGGTACTAATCCAGGATAATATTAAATAAATATTAAAGTGAAAAAATAACTTATGTTTTTATGACCCCCCTGGGAATCGAACCCGAATTTAATATAATACAAGCAGTGAAAGATACAAGCTTTAAACGGAATACAAGACAGGCGCCGTAGCGTAGTTGGGTTGACCCTCGTAGTTGGGTTGACTGCGAAACTGGAGTCGCGGGTTCGATTCCCGCCAATTGCAAAATAAATTAAAAAAAACATTTATTTTCAATTGGTCTGACAAAAAAAAACGCTTTTCAGATTAATCCTTTAAATTTTTTTTTAAATAAATAACAAAAAAAGATCTTTCGTCTGTAAGTCTAAACTTGTGATTCCTTAAAAAAATCACAATCACAATTTTTTTTTCTTTTCATTCGTGTCCCATGCTTAAATCATCTCGCGTGCCATAGATTCGCCATTCATGCCCTAATGACTTGCAGCCCGTTTGAAATTCTCCGCTTACCGGGAGTCGAGTTCCCTGTAAGCGGAGATGGTGTGTGTTCACATCACCTGAAGGTGAAAGGCTCGCGGCCAGGGTCGACCCTTCCCGGAGATGTGCTATAATAACGTGGCTCGCAAATTGGCCCCAAGGTCGTCGGGCGCATTTGCAACCTTCGTTCCTATTGCGGTAGTAATTAAAAAAAATCTCACATCGCATCACATCTGAGGCAGAGGTCCCCAAAATGGAGTGCGCAGAAAATTCTAGGGTAGGTAATACGGTGTTTGAAAATGATCACAATGAACTTGATTTTATAGTGATATGTACCAATTAGAAATTAAATTTAAAATATAAAGATATCACCACAAAGTGAGAGCCGAATCAATCATTGAGAGAATACGCATTTTTTCTTAATCTTCTCTGGTTCTCTTCAAAATTCATTCGTTCGTTTCTCAAAATGCGTTATATCCTGTCGTGCACAAACAATTATTAGAAGAATATTTTGAGTCCAAATACTTATTCACAAAATCTGGATTATCTCCAATTACATGAGTTATTTTCAATTATTTTTTGACATCTCATCAAAGATGAAGAAGAATATGGAAGTCTGGGCATTTACGGGGTTGACGACCGTCTTGACCATATCAAGTTTTTTTTGTCATCCACTGCTTCTATCTTTTTTTAATTTTTTTTTATCTTGATCCTTACTTATTTTATTCATTTGAAATTTTAAAAGCAATAAGAATACAATATAATATAACAATTAATAAATCTACAGCCAATTACAAAAATCCACCGATAATGTTATTTTTATTATACTTAGTGATGAATGAAAGTAATGTTTGTGGTTGGGGGGAGTGAGTGTGTGTGTGTGTGTGTGTGTATCAGTGAATCATACATGAGTAATAAAAACATGGAAAGAAGGAAAAAGGAGGCAGGAGAGGCAGGAGAGGTTTTGAGAAGAAAAAACAGAACAAAAATATTTTATTAAAATGGTAAATACAATGATTTTAAAGATATCGGCAATATAATATTTTTTTTAAAACATAAATTAAAACAAGACTTTAGACAGCTGTTTCGCGTAAACTCTTATATGAATAAAAAAAAAACATTTATTTCATGACATCTGTTTTGCCTATCAATGTCATTATTACACTGCAAATATATACAGGTCTGTTAAAGCAGAATTAAAATTCAATTAAATATGCAAATCGGTACGTATGCTGCCATCTATAGAAAAAAAAAATTAATTATACTCTCATCCGAGTAGGCACTCGGGAATCGTTCCAATTATTATTATGATAGGTACTTCATCCGGGTAATAGGTACCTACTGCAGGTACTTGACAAAATATCGAAATCGCTAAGAAAATCTATTGAATATTACATTTGGTAGAATGCGGTTCAAATGGTGAAATAAGGAAAGAATGCTGAATTAGATAAGCATTATTGTCAAAGTTTTCTATTGTTCTATCAAATAAATCAAATAAAATCGTTCTATCCTAACTGCCTACTCTAGCGGTGAAACATTGTGATATAGTAGTAGCAGAAATATTACCGATCCAACTTAATCATTATACATCTACTTACTACAAATTATACTAATTAATAAAATTTACACGTTTTTGCAATTAAACGGCCGATTAAAACGAGTGTCATCTTGTATTGAAATCGTAAATTACGGTGGACATTGGCGCTTCGCGGCCTTCGCTCTATCGGATCGGGTACATAGGTCGAAAAGTAAAAGTTGTATTGAAGAATGGCTCGAGATGACCGGTGATGCGACTTCCACTGCATCCTCCGTGCGGCGTTACTGACCTGCTCACCGTTAAACGATTTACAGATGGCATTGGCGTAGGATATATTATGTGCTCCTGGGATAAATTAAAGCAAAGTCCCTTACATTTATGAACTTAACTTACATATATTTACTCCTTTACTCATTTTATGTATATTTATGTATTTTTTATTTTATTTCGTTAGAAGGAAAAACAACAGTTTCAATTTATGCAAAATCAGAATTAAAAAAAAAAACATGAATCCCAATTACAGTTTTTCACATTTATACAAAGGAAAAGTAAGAGAGAAAATATAGAGACCTATATACATATATAACAAGAGATATGAGATAAGGTTGGGATAAAGAGAAAAGGAGATGACAGTGATAGGAAAAGAAGAAAAGGAGAGGACTGGGAATAGAATTACCCTTTTCGGTTTATAAAATTTCGAATAATTTTACTATAAAGTTAGAAAGATTGGAGTAAAACATGTCAAGGTGGGTACAATATTCATTGAATTTCCCACAACTTCGATTTACAAAAGATATTTATATATATAAATATATATATATATATATATATATATATATATATATATATATATATATATATATATATATATATATATATATATATATATATATATATATATATATATATATATATATATATATATATATATATATATATATATATATATATATATATATATATACATATATAAATATATATATATATATATATATATATATATATATATATATATATATATATATATATATATATATATATATATATATATATATATATATATAAATATTTATATATGTATATATATTTATATATATATATATATATATATATATATATATATATATATATATATATATATATATATTATATATATATATATATATATATATATATATATATATATATATATATATATATATACATGTATATGTGCATAGAGCAATTATTAGGGTAGGCAGTAGTGGTAGATAGTAAGGTAAGCTAGGTACTACTTAGAAAGGTAGATTAGATTCTAGTTGTGTTTTTATTTGCTATGCTTAGTGAGGCGTCCATCAAAAATTTATAAAACTGTACAAAATTACATTACAGTATTGTATAAAGTAAAGTAAAAAAATATATTTAAAAAAAAAAAAAAACAAAATAAACCACGAGTCGCATGTTGCTTGCATGTAAATTTCCATGTAAATCGATCCGTCTAGCATTTTATGAAGATACATATTCCGATAGGTACCCCACAGCAAGTTGCTCTCATTAATCGATATTATACCGTCTATAAGGGCATACATTATAATAACATCGTCCCATCACTATCGGTAGCAAGGGCATCTGGATTCCCTTACGGACATGTTCCTTGAAAGATCATCTTCTTGCATTCGTTTGATACATTTATATGATACGTTTTTATTTTAAATTATACGGGACGAAGGTCGCCAGGCTGACCACTAATCACTATAATGGTACTTTTTTGTAATTTATTCCTTGATGTTTTTTCTTTTCTTCTTTATTTTAAAGGGTGTATGTATATCATTGTGAAAAGAATTAAGGTTTGGCCTTCGTGATACGAAGAAAAATGTTGGTTTATTGAAATGGAGAGGTATGCGGAAGGGGCTAGGTAAATAATTTAATTTAGGTACATTAAAAAAAAGCAATCATTTAAAAAAAAAAAGAGAATGATTTGTGTATTTTTTTATTTACAAAAATTCTTTTTATGCTTATTGTGAGCCTAAGCTGCTCATTATTAGAACTAGGTATCAAATTGTGGTAGAGTGCGTTCGAACCCAGAAACCATTTCTCTACGTAGGAATAATTTATATTATCTCAATATAGATGATGAAGAACATGGAGGTTTGGGTATAGAAGGGTTAACGACCTGTGCTATAAGTTCCAAAAATTTAAGTACATAGTGTGTTTGTCAATCGATGGAGAATAGTGGATGCTACACGTATATGAAGTGATCACCTAAGCCATCTAATGACAGGTCGTAGGCCCTTTACATACCCAGACTTGATCATCCTTCGTCATCTATGTTAAGGTATCAAAATTAATTAAGTAAGCAATATTGAATTGTATTTTTTTGATAAATTGAATTGATTTATATGCAAGGAAATCAATCCACCATATTTATTACATGTATATAATTATTATTATTTTATTATTTAAGTAGTTTTATTATTTTATTATTATTTTTGGTTTGTCGTGGAACGTTATCCTACTGAAGTTTAACGAGATTTGTTTCAAAAGGTGACTCTTTGAAAAAATTAACCCGTACATACTACTAGAATTAATTTTACAAATATAAAAGTATGTATGAACATAAATACATATATACATATATATATATATATATATATATATATATATATATATATATATATATATATATGTAATAAAATAACTAGGTACCTACCTATACATTTTATTAAGTACTTACAAAAAGTACCTACATAAAACAGTTCTACCACCAGATGCCGCATGCGTCGCTCAGAATTAAACAAAAGACTTCCGATAATATTATTAACTGTCAGAATCAGATAGATAGATAGATAGATGGATATAAAAATTATTATAAAGATAAATTAAGAATAAACTTTAATTATAAACTTTAATTACAAAGCAACACATTGTTTATTTTATTATTATACACCCACTTTACATATTATTTACACTTAATTTTCAAAAGGAAAATATTACCACGTTATAAAACGACAATTTTGTTAATTGGAAATGGATTATGAAACATTAGATGTATTAAAACAATTACTACAATATGTTCGGAGTGAGAGAGAAAAATTAGAAGATGATCAAAGAAAACGATTAGAAGATAATCAAAGAAGACGTGGAAATCTAAGAACTTGTGATAAAATTAAAGATAAAAGTCCATGTAAGATTTGTGAAAATTTAAATAAGGGAACTCGATATCACCCTGAAGCAACGTGCTGGTTTAAAACAAAGGAGGATAGATTAATAATAAAAATGATGATTTACAAATTACACAGAAACAGTGCTTGAAAAATGAAAATAAAAATAATGTGAAAAAAATTTCTACAAAATATAAAATAAAATATACTCCAGAAAAGAAGAATTTCGAAGCAGATTGTATGAGCAGGAATCCAGTATTAGAATCGAAGGAAAATGCAAATGAACAATTAAAAGTTGTAAATTTGGTTAAATTAGAAGATAATTTAAAAGATCAGAATAAAAATGAAGACATACAAATAACACAGAAACAGTGCTTGAAAAATGAAAATAAAAATAAAGTAGAAAAAACTTCTACGAAAGATGAAATAAAATATACTCCAGGAAAGAAGAATTTAGAAGTAGATTGTCTAAGCCGGAATCCAGTTTTAGAATCGAATAAAAATGCAGATGAACAATTAAAAGTTGTACATTTGGTTATATTAGAAGATACTTTAAGAGATCTGAATAAAAATGAAGGAATTCAAAAGAAAAAAACAAATGGATTGAGAAAAACTGTGTCTACTTTAAAAGGGTCAAGAAGAAAAAAAAAATACAAAAAAAAAGAATAAAAAAGAACGAAAAAAAAATGAAAAAAAAGGAAGAAAGAAAAAAAACAAGAAAGAAAGAAAAGAAGGAAAAAAGAAAGAAAGAAAAAAAAAAAAAAAAACTTTATCATATCACTAAACTTATACAAGAAGATGATCCGGAGGACGAGTGAAAATTTTACTATGAATTTTCATCCCCAAGGGGGGAGATGTAATAAAATAACTAGGTACCTACCTATACATTTTATTAAGTACTTACAAAAAGTACCTACATAAAACAGTTCTACCACCAGATGCCGCATGCGTCGCTCAGAATTAAACAAAAGACTTCCGATAATATTATTAACTGTCAGAATCAGATAGATAGATAGATAGATAGATATAAAAATTATTATAAAGATAAATTAAGAATAAACTTTAATTATAAACTTTAATTACAAAGCAACACATTGTTTATTTTATTATTATACACCCACTTTACATATTATTTACACTTAATTTTCAAAAGGAAAATATTACCACGTTATATATATATATATATATATATATATATATATATATATATATATATATAACTAACTAACTAACTAACCATCACGCCGCTTCCCCGCAGGGGTAGGCAGAGAGAATCGAACGCCACACCACTCTGTCCTTGCAAACATTCTTTGCCTCTTCTACATCCATGTATCTCCTCATACATACCCGCCGCTTTCAAGTATTTGACATACCTGATTGTGCCAAGTTTTCCTCGGTCGTCCTCTGCTTATATATATATATATATATATATATATATATATATATATATATATATATATATATATATATATATATATATATATATATATATATATATATATATATATATATATATATATATATATATATATATATATATATATATATATATATATATATATATATATATATATATATATATATATATATATATATATATATATATATATATATATATATATATATATATATATATATATATATATATATATATATATATATTTATAAACCTGTATATAAAAATAAAATATTATATTTGTGATCCAAATGTGTTCATACTCATAAATTTTACAGTACTTACTTTTTTCTTATCTCTCGCATCTGTCGAAGTATGTTTATGACCTTAAATAAATTTAATTACATTTTTTATCACTTAATCAACCTCATTTAAAATATTCCAGTATGATGTAAATTAAATTAATTTATTTAAACAAAATATAAAAATTAACCTCAAAACTATTTATATATATATATATATATATATATATATATATATATATATATATATATATATATATATATATATATATATATATATATATATATATATATATATATATATATATATATATATATATATATATATATATATATATATATATATATATATATATATATATATATATATATATATATATTTATAAACCTGTATATAAAAATAAAATATTATATTTGTGATCCAAATGTGTTCATACTCATAAATTTTACAGTACTTACTTTTTTCTTATCTCTCGCATCTGTCGAAGTATGTTTATGACCTTAAATAAATTTAATTACATTTTTTATCACTTAATCAACCTCATTTAAAATATTCCAGTATGATGTAAATTAAATTAATTTATTTAAACAAAATATAAAAATTAACCTCAAAACTATTTCATTATCTTTCTTCATACACATTATTACCAAATACAATATTATGCCCTAACAATGAGGGCACATTTTACAAAACTTATTTATAAAATTCATAAATTTATGAAAGAAATTTTTTTATGACATGTAATCAATTACGAGATGGCTTAAAGATGCGATCTATTTCAGATCTACCCACCTCAATTATCCATTTATAATAACTCTTTCGATAGTTTCTTTTAAGATTGATTTATAGATCTTCAAGTTTTATGTACGTTTCAATAAATCGTGTTTACTGTGATTTAGGTACTTTTCTTATAAATAAATAACTAAATTTACAAAAATACCTTACAAATTTAAAGTATTGGGAATACTTAATCATACCAAGTTTTCATATTATTTTTTGACATCTCATCAAAGATGAAGAAGAATATGGAAGTCTGGGCATTTACGGGGCTGACGACCGTCATAGGCTGGTTTAAGTGATCACTTTACACACGTGTAACATTCACCAATTCTACCCATTATTGACAACCACACTACTCACATTCTTGGAAGTTCTGTATATTAGAACCAATTTAGAAACCTTGTTCTTGAATCACTAGAACTTCACTAGAGACATCTATTGGTGAGATGTAAAGAAGCTTTTTACTAAGCAGAAACTCTTATAATAGTATGAGAGGTCCGAATCCTGGATTATAATCACACACATGAGAAACGCCAGATATAATTTTCATTTTTATTATTTAAGCTTATAATTTGACCAGACAATTTATTTACAACATTTTGAGTGTGTCCAAATACTTGTTCACAAAATCTGGATTATCTCCAATTACAGGAATTATTTTTTGACATCTCATCAAAGATGACGAAGAATATGGATGATTCTTCTTCATCTTTGGTGAGATGTCAAAAAATAATATGAAAAATAACTCCTGTAATTGGAGATAATCCAGATTTTGTGAACAAGCATTTGGACACACTCAAAATGTTGTAAATACCAAGTTTTCCTAGGTCTTTCTTTGTTTCCCTTTCTAACTACAGTCGCCCCATTAATTTGCTTTACCGTCCTTTAATCATTCCTACGTTCCACATACTCGAACCATCTCAGCATACTTTTTTAATTTTATCGAAAATGCTAATCCCAGCCTTACATTATTTCCTTATTTCATCATTGAATTATCTATCATACATCGTTTTACCGCACATTCGTCTGGATGATGGTATTTTTAAACTCTATTCAGTCTACTTTGTATACTTAAAGATTTGGAGTTTAATTTGTAGAACTCCATTTTAACTAAAACGAGTATATTAAATGTTAAAATTATACACTGATTTTTTGAGTCTACTAAATTGTATTTCATCGTTAAAAAAAAACACGTAAATAATTTTTTTGCGACATTTGTTTGAAAATATATATTTACATATATACATTTATTAAAGCCTACTCTATTATTTTTTGCTATCTCATCAAAGACGAAAAAGAATATGGAAGTCTGAGCATTTACGGAGCTGACGACTGTCATAGGCTGATCACTTTACACATGTGTAACATTAACCAATTCTACCCATTATTGACAACCACACTACTCAAATTCTTGGTAATTCTATTTATATGAATTAATTTAGAAACCTTGTTGTTGAATCACTAGAGCATCACTACAGACATCTATTGGTGAGATGAAAAGAAGTTTTTTACTGAGCAGAAACTCTTATATTTTTATGTGAGGTCTGAATCCTGGATTATAATCACATACTTCCCAGACTTCCATATTCTTCTTCACCTTTGATGAGATGTCAAAAAATAATATGAAAAATAACTCCTATAATTGGAGAGAATCCAGATTTGTGAACAAGTATTTGAACTAACCATCACGCCGTTTCTCCGCAGGGGTAGGCAGAGAGAATAGAACGTCACACCACTCGGTCTTTGCAAACATTTTTCGCCTCTTCCACGTTCATGCATCTCCTCATACATACCCGCCGATTATACGACTCCTAACCTGACTACTTTCAAGTATTCAGCATACCTGACCGTGCAATGTTTTTCTCGGTTTTCCTCTGCTCCTTTTCCCAATTACATTCGCCTCATAAATTTGTTTTACCGTTCTTTCATTGTTAGTATTTGGACTCACTCAAAATGTTGTAAAGCCTACTATGTTTACAGATTGATAAATGCCTTCTGTAAAGAATTTCTCGCGCCTGTATGTTGTCTCATCTGACCTGATTCCAACGATACAGTTTGTTTAAAGATCACTTGCCCAGAATCTGATTAACAATTGGATCTCCATGTATGTAGATCAAGGATCCTTAATGCTTAAGGAATTTATATTCGTTGTACCTTGCTATTATGGGATAATATTTATAAATTAATATAATTACTTAATATATTATATGTGTCGGGTTGTGGTCCCGTGGTTAGTGTCGCGGACTCTTAAGTCAGAGTTTCTCGGTTGGAACCCACTCTACCACAATTTGATACCTATTTCTAATAATGAGCCGCTTAGGCTCACAGAAATAGTATGAAATTGAAATATTTGTGTAAATAATAAAAAACAAATATTTCTCTTAAAAAAAGTATTTGGATTTTTTTCTAATTTATAAATAAACTCTTTCATATGAGAGCAGAAATTCCCCGTAAATATTAAGTTAGCCCCGTAAATGCCCAGACTTCCATATTTTTCATCATCTTTGTAGATTTGTCAAAAAATAATATGAAAAATAACTCCTAATTACAGAGAATCCTGATTTGTGACATTGTGATTTACAGATATTTATATATATATATATATATATATATATATATATATATATATATATATATATATATATATATATATATATATATATATATATATATATATATATATATATATATATATATATATATATATATATATATATATATATATATATATATATATATATATATATATATATATATATATGAATATATTTATATAAATTTGGTAAGTCGACCAATTCAAGAAGATTCCTGTAAGATCGTAATCTCCCCTGATCCGATTTACAAAAAAAGAGACACATTTTACAACAGGTTAACCATGAATATCACAATTTAAATCTGTACGTTTAAGAAAAACTCGATTTGTGGAGTAATGTTACGCATGTGTTAGCGCGAAACTCGACTGGGACGCGCACACACGCGTACCTAGGGACCTATTCGGAATCATATCCTAAAATCATATGTTGGAGAAATGAGAAGGAATATTCCACTTTTGCCAAACATTGAAACCATGATTTTGATAAAAATATTTAATAAAAATTCTTACACAAATCTAGTATTATTACTACAATTTATCGTCTTTGTAGACTGTGAGAAGAATATAGAAGTCGGTATTTACAGACTAACTCATACATTTACCCAGACTTTATTCGTTTTCATTTATGATCATGTTCTTCTTCATCCGGGCTCGTCTTAGTAGACTAGTTTGGTGAGCTCTCCTCGTTCTCAGGTAGATCTTAGATAACATCACGTAGACCATGCTTTCGAATCATGTTACCTTTCTGTAGCGCCCAAGAATTTATTGGTTTTCCTCTATATGTCTTTCGAGAAAGATCCATAGAAATCGCTTGGTTTACAGTATGTTCAGGTTTGCTATGTCCTATGTGCTCATATACTAAACACATCTAGTAAATAAAGGAAATTAAATGGATTACAAATCGTCAATAGAAAATAAAATATGATATGGTGATATCTACAGAAAAATACTAAAAGTTTCCCCATGTGTAACCTAGAAAGATGTTGAAAATCAAATTATTGAGCTAATTTTTTTCCATAAAAAAAACAGTATTTTATGTGATTTAAATCGAATAATCAATTTTAAACTGTCCTTAATTTTGATTATTGTTGATTATTGTTAACGTTTTGTTTGTTTGTTTTTTTTTTTTAAATGCTGACGTTCTTTATTATTATTATGTGTGTGCGTGCGTGTGCGCGCATGTGTGTGTGTGTGTGTGTGTGTGTGTGTATATATATATATATATATATATATATATATATATATATATATATATATATATATATATATATATATATATATATATATATATATATATATATATATATATATATATATATATATATATATATATATATATATATATATATATATATATATATATATATATATTTATAAACCTGTATATAAAAATAAAATATTATATTTGTGATCCAAATGTGTTCATACTCATAAATTTTACAGTACTTACTTTTTTCTTATCTCTCGCATCTGTCGAAGTATGTTTATGACCTTAAATAAATTTAATTACATTTTTTATCACTTAATCAACCTCATTTAAAATATTCCAGTATGATGTAAATTAAATTAATTTATTTAAACAAAATATAAAAATTAACCTCAAAACTATTTATATATATATATATATATATATATATATATATATATATATATATATATATATATATATATATATATATATATATATATATATATATATATATATATATATATATATATATATATATATATATATATATATATATATATATATATATATATATATATATATATATATATATATATATATATATATATATATATATATATATTTATAAACCTGTATATAAAAATAAAATATTATATTTGTGATCCAAATGTGTTCATACTCATAAATTTTACAGTACTTACTTTTTTCTTATCTCTCGCATCTGTCGAAGTATGTTTATGACCTTAAATAAATTTAATTACATTTTTTATCACTTAATCAACCTCATTTAAAATATTCCAGTATGATGTAAATTAAATTAATTTATTTAAACAAAATATAAAAATTAACCTCAAAACTATTTCATTATCTTTCTTCATACACATTATTACCAAATACAATATTATGCCCTAACAATGAGGGCACATTTTACAAAACTTATTTATAAAATTCATAAATTTATGAAAGAAATTTTTTTATGACATGTAATCAATTACGAGATGGCTTAAAGATGCGATCTATTTCAGATCTACCCACCTCAATTATCCATTTATAATAACTCTTTCGATAGTTTCTTTTAAGATTGATTTATAGATCTTCAAGTTTTATGTACGTTTCAATAAATCGTGTTTACTGTGATTTAGGTACTTTTCTTATAAATAAATAACTAAATTTACAAAAATACCTTACAAATTTAAAGTATTGGGAATACTTAATCATACCAAGTTTTCATATTATTTTTTGACATCTCATCAAAGATGAAGAAGAATATGGAAGTCTGGGCATTTACGGGGCTGACGACCGTCATAGGCTGGTTTAAGTGATCACTTTACACACGTGTAACATTCACCAATTCTACCCATTATTGACAACCACACTACTCACATTCTTGGAAGTTCTGTATATTAGAACCAATTTAGAAACCTTGTTCTTGAATCACTAGAACTTCACTAGAGACATCTATTGGTGAGATGTAAA
Organism: Brachycentrus maculatus; assembly: GCF_059751285.1. Taxonomy (NCBI): domain Eukaryota; kingdom Metazoa; phylum Arthropoda; class Insecta; order Trichoptera; family Brachycentridae; genus Brachycentrus; species Brachycentrus maculatus. Next base: position 566,365 of record NW_028280782.1, read on the forward strand.
GAAGCTTTTTACTAAGCAGAAACTCTTATAATAGTATGAGAGGTCCGAATCCTGGATTATAATCACACACATGAGAAACGCCAGATATAATTTTCATTTTTATTATTTAAGCTTATAATTTGACCAGACAATTTATTTACAACATTTTGAGTGTGTCCAAATACTTGTTCACAAAATCTGGATTATCTCCAATTACAGGAATTATTTTTTGACATCTCATCAAAGATGACGAAGAATATGGATGATTCTTCTTCATCTTTGGTGAGATGTCAAAAAATAATATGAAAAATAACTCCTGTAATTGGAGATAATCCAGATTTTGTGAACAAGCATTTGGACACACTCAAAATGTTGTAAATACCAAGTTTTCCTAGGTCTTTCTTTGTTTCCCTTTCTAACTACAGTCGCCCCATTAATTTGCTTTACCGTCCTTTAATCATTCCTACGTTCCACATACTCGAACCATCTCAGCATACTTTTTTAATTTTATCGAAAATGCTAATCCCAGCCTTACATTATTTCCTTATTTCATCATTGAATTATCTATCATACATCGTTTTACCGCACATTCGTCTGGATGATGGTATTTTTAAACTCTATTCAGTCTACTTTGTATACTTAAAGATTTGGAGTTTAATTTGTAGAACTCCATTTTAACTAAAACGAGTATATTAAATGTTAAAATTATACACTGATTTTTTGAGTCTACTAAATTGTATTTCATCGTTAAAAAAAAACACGTAAATAATTTTTTTGCGACATTTGTTTGAAAATATATATTTACATATATACATTTATTAAAGCCTACTCTATTATTTTTTGCTATCTCATCAAAGACGAAAAAGAATATGGAAGTCTGAGCATTTACGGAGCTGACGACTGTCATAGGCTGATCACTTTACACATGTGTAACATTAACCAATTCTACCCATTATTGACAACCACACTACTCAAATTCTTGGTAATTCTATTTATATGAATTAATTTAGAAACCTTGTTGTTGAATCACTAGAGCATCACTACAGACATCTATTGGTGAGATGAAAAGAAGTTTTTTACTGAGCAGAAACTCTTATATTTTTATGTGAGGTCTGAATCCTGGATTATAATCACATACTTCCCAGACTTCCATATTCTTCTTCACCTTTGATGAGATGTCAAAAAATAATATGAAAAATAACTCCTATAATTGGAGAGAATCCAGATTTGTGAACAAGTATTTGAACTAACCATCACGCCGTTTCTCCGCAGGGGTAGGCAGAGAGAATAGAACGTCACACCACTCGGTCTTTGCAAACATTTTTCGCCTCTTCCACGTTCATGCATCTCCTCATACATACCCGCCGATTATACGACTCCTAACCTGACTACTTTCAAGTATTCAGCATACCTGACCGTGCAATGTTTTTCTCGGTTTTCCTCTGCTCCTTTTCCCAATTACATTCGCCTCATAAATTTGTTTTACCGTTCTTTCATTGTTAGTATTTGGACTCACTCAAAATGTTGTAAAGCCTACTATGTTTACAGATTGATAAATGCCTTCTGTAAAGAATTTCTCGCGCCTGTATGTTGTCTCATCTGACCTGATTCCAACGATACAGTTTGTTTAAAGATCACTTGCCCAGAATCTGATTAACAATTGGATCTCCATGTATGTAGATCAAGGATCCTTAATGCTTAAGGAATTTATATTCGTTGTACCTTGCTATTATGGGATAATATTTATAAATTAATATAATTACTTAATATATTATATGTGTCGGGTTGTGGTCCCGTGGTTAGTGTCGCGGACTCTTAAGTCAGAGTTTCTCGGTTGGAACCCACTCTACCACAATTTGATACCTATTTCTAATAATGAGCCGCTTAGGCTCACAGAAATAGTATGAAATTGAAATATTTGTGTAAATAATAAAAAACAAATATTTCTCTTAAAAAAAGTATTTGGATTTTTTTCTAATTTATAAATAAACTCTTTCATATGAGAGCAGAAATTCCCCGTAAATATTAAGTTAGCCCCGTAAATGCCCAGACTTCCATATTTTTCATCATCTTTGTAGATTTGTCAAAAAATAATATGAAAAATAACTCCTAATTACAGAGAATCCTGATTTGTGACATTGTGATTTACAGATATTTATATATATATATATATATATATATATATATATATATATATATATATATATATATATATATATATATATATATATATATATATATATATATATATATATATATATATATATATATATATATATATATATATATATATATATATATATATATATATATATATATATATATATATATATATATATATATATATATATATATATATATATGAATATATTTATATAAATTTGGTAAGTCGACCAATTCAAGAAGATTCCTGTAAGATCGTAATCTCCCCTGATCCGATTTACAAAAAAAGAGACACATTTTACAACAGGTTAACCATGAATATCACAATTTAAATCTGTACGTTTAAGAAAAACTCGATTTGTGGAGTAATGTTACGCATGTGTTAGCGCGAAACTCGACTGGGACGCGCACACACGCGTACCTAGGGACCTATTCGGAATCATATCCTAAAATCATATGTTGGAGAAATGAGAAGGAATATTCCACTTTTGCCAAACATTGAAACCATGATTTTGATAAAAATATTTAATAAAAATTCTTACACAAATCTAGTATTATTACTACAATTTATCGTCTTTGTAGACTGTGAGAAGAATATAGAAGTCGGTATTTACAGACTAACTCATACATTTACCCAGACTTTATTCGTTTTCATTTATGATCATGTTCTTCTTCATCCGGGCTCGTCTTAGTAGACTAGTTTGGTGAGCTCTCCTCGTTCTCAGGTAGATCTTAGATAACATCACGTAGACCATGCTTTCGAATCATGTTACCTTTCTGTAGCGCCCAAGAATTTATTGGTTTTCCTCTATATGTCTTTCGAGAAAGATCCATAGAAATCGCTTGGTTTACAGTATGTTCAGGTTTGCTATGTCCTATGTGCTCATATACTAAACACATCTAGTAAATAAAGGAAATTAAATGGATTACAAATCGTCAATAGAAAATAAAATATGATATGGTGATATCTACAGAAAAATACTAAAAGTTTCCCCATGTGTAACCTAGAAAGATGTTGAAAATCAAATTATTGAGCTAATTTTTTTCCATAAAAAAAACAGTATTTTATGTGATTTAAATCGAATAATCAATTTTAAACTGTCCTTAATTTTGATTATTGTTGATTATTGTTAACGTTTTGTTTGTTTGTTTTTTTTTTTTAAATGCTGACGTTCTTTATTATTATTATGTGTGTGCGTGCGTGTGCGCGCATGTGTGTGTGTGTGTGTGTGTGTGTGTGTGTGTGTGAGTGTGTGTGTGTGTGTGCGTGTGTGAATGATGCATGTTTAAAAAATACTGTAGAAGACACATTTCTAAAAAAATGTATGGAACTGATTTTTAAAATGTTTTAAAACTATTACATATTTTATGCATAAGTATGTGGATATTGTACATATTGAGTGAATATTTTGTTTATACTCGAAAATGAATATCATTTTATAATCTATGAATAACCCGAAAATGAAGCTGTTTAAAATGAAGTACTCTAAAAAATACATTTCCAAAAACGTATTATAAGATATCGTCCGTGTCTTATTTGGTATACCTCTCTTTTCGGCTCTTACACTTTTGGTTTGAATGTAAAGTTTTGAGAATTGCACCTCTAGAGTAACTAGTTTAATCGGGTGAACTGTATCGCCGGTGGTAGGTAGTTACACTAAGTACCATAAAGGTATCGACTTTACAGAGACAACTGGAGAACATCTCACAGTATAAATACTGGAGCATCCTTAGAAGCATCATCAGTCGAAACAGTTTGAACTGTCCCATCAAACCATCCTGTCTTGTGCTTTGTACCTTAAGGGTGAATTTGTGACTTTATCTTTTCAAAGGAAATAACAAACTCTTATTACCATGAAACTGGTGAGTGCAAATCCTTTTTACCCTTGTAACATTCAATTTAATTTTTTTTTTTAATATTGAAATTTTTTCTTAACTTTTTTTAAGTCAAAAATAAATAGTTCTGACCCCAATTCCCAATTACAATTATGTAAGAATTCTTCTTGTTCAAACCCTCATATGCACACCAATGGTGCATAGGGCACTGCATCATATAAACGCAGCGTTATCTTGATATTTAACACATGAAGGAAAGGTGATCAGCCCTTAGGTTCAGGTACCAGTCCGGGGTAATATTGAGAAAATATCATAGTGAAAAGATCTTTTGTATTTTTTTACCCCCTCCTGAGAATCGAACCCGGGACCTCCCGAGAACGGTAGCCAAGCGTGCTGACCATTTCACTACTATGTATGAATTAGTATAATAAAAAGTAATAATCAACAAAACTGTGAAAAGTATAAAAATCATCTAGTGCACGACTATGATAGTCACTTCCACCTACAACTAAGGGTTGATGGTCCCAACAGTGATTAATACATATGGATGTAGAGCACTTCAATACATTGTTCCAAACATTTTTAATTTGTTGTCGGCGTTGGTAAGAGGGTAAAAAATATGGAGCAAAGGCAAAAAAGAGGAACGGGTTCATATCTTTTTTATGTTTTTAAGTTTTCAATTTTATTTAAAAGAAAACTTTTTTTTGTTTTTTGATAGTATTTTTTGTATTTTATATAAACACTATTATTCTAGTTTTACTTATAATACCAATCGTATTCTTGTCAGTGCCTTTACTATGACCTAAAATATATTGTATATCCACACACAGGTCATGCCTTTGTGGAATCTTTTTTTGTATTAAATTTTTTTTTTTGTATTTGAATTTATGTCATGTTTGTATAATGCAAAAGAATTAAAAAAAAATTGTTAAACAGTTTATTTAAATATTGGTTTAATTATGTTGAAAAAGAAAAATAATGTATGAAAAAAGAACTCCACCGACAAGACACAAACTGTTTTCGCATTTTCCGAAAATGTTTATAATTTCATGTTACGAATTAATAACGCTGCGTATCATTTGTATATGCATATGTACGTAAATGTTTTTTTGATAATTCAAACCCTTATCCGCAATGGTGCATAGGGCACCGCATTATAAAAACACAGTGTTATCTTGATCGTTAACACACGAAGGAAAGGTGATCAGCCCTCCGCTTCAGGTACTAGTCCAGGGTAGTATTGAATACATAGTAGAGTGAAAAAATCACTTTTATTTATTTGATCCCCCCTGGGAATCGAACCCGGGACCTCCAGAACGGTAGCCGAGCGTGCTGACCATTACACTACGGAGGCGGACAAAATATTTTTGATAAATAAGGTGAAATTCTAAAAACTACTAAAAAGTTTTTTTTTCCAATTTTATTTTATTTGACCAGTGACCGGATTTCGTCGTTACCAACATCATCAGTCTAGTAGGAGGCTAGACGAATTTCTATTTTCTACACACACAAGTCAGGGGTTGAAAAAAAATTCCTTTTCCAGTTCGTGTTCGCTTGCTTGGTGGCTTCTTGCGTGGCCGGCCGCCTGGAGAACACCTACCTGCCCCCGTCGGGGGCCGCCCAGTCGGGGGGCTCCGGCCTGAGCGCCCCCGGAGGGGGCCCGGCTGCGCCTCCCGTGGCCATCTTGTCGCAGACCAACGAGAACAACGGAGATGGATCCTACAAATACAGGTAGTGTGTAAATTTATTCAAAAAGCAATTTTTTTTAACCAAGAATTTTCACTCAAATTACATTTTTTTTAAACATAAACAGTTAATCCACTCACGAGTAGGTATTAATAATAAAATAATCATAAAACCCTTATCCGCACTCCGATGGTGCATAGGGCACTGCATCATATAAACGCAGAGTTATCTCGATCGCTTACACACGAAGGAAAGATGATCAGCCTTCCGCTTCAGTCCAGGGTAATAAACATTACAGTGAAAAAAAAAACACTTATATTTATTTGACCCCCCTGGGAATCTAACCCGGGATCTCCAGAACGGTAGCCGAGCTTGCTGACAATTACACTACGAAGGCGGACACTTTTACACCTATAAAATTTATAATATTGTGCCTGATTAGGGTCATGATAAACAGTGTTGTATGGTATTTGCTATTGCAACTGGTCTGGGTGTTTGTGATGTGATTTTCACATTTCCTTATCTAAGAATCCTACCAATTCGACTCTAATTTTTACGCTTCAAGGAGCATTTCGATTATACCTCTTTTTCAATTAGATATACTTATCTCTGTTTTGAATATTGAAAGCATTAACTTTGTGGATCATATTGATATATTATTTCAAGAAATAAAAATACTTTGTGTTTTGATCCACTCACATTTTTAATAACCAACTAGTTTCGGCAACAACCTGTTGCCCTCTCCAGTCATAAATTAAACCCTGAAGAGGGCAACAGGATGCTGCCGAAACTAGTTGGTTGTTAATAAAACTGTTAGTGCATTAAAATACAATGTATCTTTGTGCACTATGTACAATGTAAGTCATACAGACAGTTTATAGTCATAAATTTAACCATGAATAGGGCAATAGGTTGTTGCCGAAACTAGTTGGTTATTAAAAATGTGAGTGGATCAAACCACAAAGTATTTTTATTTCTCGAAATAATACATAAAACTCTACTTGTGAATGGGATGAGACGTCATCACAAGATGCTCCTCATTTAGTGTGGGTATGTCCAATTTTTTAAAAAGAAAGATATAAATCGGAAATAGTATGTCCAAAAAAGGTATTCAATTGACAAAAATTGATGAGGCAATAAGACATTTTGATCTATCGAATTTAGTGGTGTCTTATTTTGAGAATATGATAAGACAAATAAATGAGCTATGTGACAAATCTTGACTGATATAACATATTGAATCCATTGTGTCTATTGTATTGTTGTATTATTTGTACTGTTTTTAGGGATCAATTTTATTAATTTATTATAAACTATACATATTATTTTATGACATCTCATCAAAGATGAAGAAGAATATGGAAGTCTGGGCATTTATTTAAAAAAAAAAACCTTCTTTACATCTAACCAATAGATGTCTCAAGTTAAGTTCTAGTGATTCAAGAACAAGGTTTCTAAATTGGTTCATATATACATATATAGAACTTCCAAGAATTTGAGTAGTGAGGTTGTCAATAATGGGTAGAATTGGTGAATGTTACACATGTGTAAAGTGATCACTCAAACCAGCCGATGACGGTCGTCAGCCCCGTAAATGCCCAGACTTCCATATTCTTCTTCATCTTTGATGAAATGTCATAAAATAATATGAAAATAACTTCTGTAATTGGAGATAATCCAGATTTTGTGAACAAGTATTTGGACACACTTAAAATGTTGTAAATAAACTATACACATCCAATTTCACTTTTTAGACAAAAAAACAAAATATGCAATTAATCCTTGTACATAAAAGGCAAGGATAATTTTCTAGGGCAACTAATAAATATTTTTAAAAAAGTATCCTACCTGCAGACTAGCATTTAATGGCTATGTGGATTTAAAAAAAAAAACAACATTTAACCAATTAGCATTTTTATTTGTATATGTAAATAATTAATCATAGAATTTAATGAACTGACAATAAAAAATTACCTAGTATATGTAAATAAATATAAACATATAAAATTCACATTGTTATTATACATACTTATGAAAACAAATTTTAACTTCTGATTTTGAGTAGTTTTCTCGTGATAACACAACTGATTAACGATATTTAAGTTCAAATATTAAAGGTCGCCCAATTCACAAGTTTAGCGCTTCGAAAGGCACTTATAAAAAACGATACATCCGCTTTGTTTATGTTGTATTTTTATTATCATGTCGTGATTTCTGTAACATGAAGAAAAATACCAATCTAAATTTAATAATGTAGAAACTATATTGTCAGTTTAAAACCAAACCTCTAAAAAAACACACCCTTTACAATCGTTATTCAAAGTATCTTTCATTGTTAGCTTCAGCAAGCTTTACTGATGGTAGTCTGTTTCTTTAGACACGACACGTTTAAAAACACGAAAAAGGTTTTTCACGATTTCCTCATTAAAAACCTTTTGTAATGGATTATATTCATCACTTAATAATAACAATATATTTTAATAAGATCAATTTAATTAAGTTTGTAGTTTTCAAGGAAAATAACACCTGTTTATTTGAAATAAATGCAAGATCCTTCCCGATTATTTAACATTCTGTGAGACGCCTGATAATGACATGATTCTTGTGTCCAAATCCTTGTTCACAAATCCGGGTTTCTCCGCTTATGATTATTTTTTAAATATTTAAAACGTTTTGAAATTCACGTAATAAAAGTTGAAAGGATCATTCTCACACTTTCTCTCTCTCTCTCATCTCTCTCACACACTGTATCCTACCTTAATCCAGTTAAAAATGGAATATGTGCGTGAAATCAATGTTATCGCAGCCTAGCGATATTGAATATCTAACGAAAGAAATAAATCTATATTTTTAGCACTTTTTCTATGCCTTCTATGGTTGGAAAAACGTCAGTTTGACAGTATTTTTTACTTTTATAGGCTCAAAAAAACTTTTTTTATTCCTTTGATTCTTGGTCAATATTTTGTTAGAAAAAGTTGGTTTATAACCGGAAACGTAGAATACACACAAAACCTGTGTACCAATTTAGCATAGACTCATTCAAGCGTTCAATGTTTAGCGTTAGAAAAAGCTTCGTGCAATTGCCGCTAGGTTCTTCTTTGAAAATGTTTATATACATATGTATATAAAACTAAATGTTTTAAATAGATAAATATACATATTTGACACATTTTGAAATACTTATTTATAAAACAAAATAATAGAAACATTTTATAAAATTAAACAACTTTGTTTTAACCACTTTTTAATTATTAGTACACTTTAACCAACCGGTTTCGAAAAAAACCATGTCATAATCAGGGTTTATAAAGTTCAAAAACTTTAATTTTATAAAGTTTATAAAATGTGCCACAAAGTATCTGCGAAAAACATTCAAGAAATGAGAGAAAAATGTTTATAACATGCAATCAAATACGATATGGTCGAATGATATGATCTATTTCTGATCTACCCATCCCATTTTTCAATTAATAATACCTCTTTTATACTAAGTTTCATTTTTAAGACTTTGAAAATAATGATAAGCAGGTTGTATATCTTTACTGCATAATAATTAAACCTCTTTTGACTAAAAGAGGAATGTGTTTTGTGAAAAGGTTTTGTTTGCTGTATTTCTGGGTTTTTGATTTGTAGTTCTATATACGTTACCGTAAAGTGTGTTAATTGTGATTCGTTTGTTTTGATGGAACGTGCATTCTGTTGTGTTATATGATAGTAATTTTAAAATGCACAAATATTGCAGTTTGTTGACTGTCATAAGCTGTAATTCGTTGAATATTTCCTCTATGGGAGTCAGATCGTTAAATATTATTTTAATACAATATGTTGAATTTTATAAAGCATATATTTCTTTTCGTCAATTGTTGTTATATTTATACGTTTTAATATTCTTTGTTTCATAATATACTTATAACAATAACTGAATTTTCAAATGATTTTATTTTTACAGTTACGAAGCTGAGAATGGAATCAAGGTAGAGGAACAAGGAGAACTGAAAAACAAGGGAGATCCTGAAAAGGAAGCGCAGTCTGCTGTTGGTAAGAAAAAATATTTATATTATTAAAATCGTTACGAGATCTAGATAGGTCAGCGTGAAGTCACAAATCTTATATGATTCAAACGCTAAGCAAAATATTACTTTCAAATTCATATTACATAAAAAAAACAATTGATATTGCTAAAAAATTAATAAAGCAATGTCTTCTAACCAATTAAAAATACACTAGTGATATTGGTCAAAACGTTTGATGACTTATATGGCTGTTTGCAATCAGATGATAGATAGTACTTGAACATTAATTTAAAAAAAAACATAAATTACAAATTGATGATAATAAGGAAGGTAAGGCAAAGGGTGAGTTTAGGGAAGGAGGCAGAGGGAAAAACTAAGGGAGGAGGTTTGATGGACAGTTAGGATTCTAATGATAGATAGTAATGTCGCAGACGTTTCTTTAAAGTTATTACAGAATTATTACCATACCACATAGTTGGTGCTTTTAATATACAAAAAATAGTACTAAATCAATCAGATGGTACCCTAGAGATGAATTTAATGATGCATAACTAATTAGCCCTGTCTTCAGAAAACCATAAATAAAGATGCGATGGAGTCATCAGCTATATGCCTATTATTATAAATTCTCTGTACACATTCTCGCACAATTGCTCAACCCGCATACACAAATGTATATAGATACATATGTATCACACATATCGCTCAATCCTTTCAACAACGTCATATATTTAATAAAAGAAAGTTGATTTTTCAGCAGATGGTTTTTAAAATTTAAAAATATAATAAAATGTATTAAAAATAAATATTAAACCACTTACAGAACTTTTTACTGTGCAAGAGATCTTTTTAGGTAAAACCTGAAGGTTTTTTCCATTTGATAAATATTTAGTATATTTTAAAAAATAATTGAACAATATCTTTTCTTCAAAATGCAAAAACAACACTTCCTGCCCTGTAGCGGGTAAATTAAAAATATTATTTCTTGAATGTTTTTCGCAGATATTTTGTGGCACATTTTACAAACTTTATAGAATTCAACAATTTTGTTTTAACTACTTTTTTATTGGTACACTTTATCCAACCAAAAAATATTAATTAAAAAATATGCCGCTTTTGCTGGGATATAGTACATTTCCTGGGCATACCGAAAACACGCACAACAGAAAATTGACGTTTTTTTTTATATATGACGTTGTTGAAAGTAGTGAGCGATACGTATAAACATACGTTATATACGTAAGGCTTATCTGCATCGATGTGGGCAGATAAAGTTTGGCAACATGTCTTGCACGATGACTTTTATTAAACTATCAAATTCGATTCCATATTTACCGAATTTCGCCTGTCGTAAGAGGATTTACAATATTCAACCTGCATTCACTTATTGGAGTTTCATCAATATATTTGTACTATAAAAAATTCAAATTAATGCTGTGAACGGAGTGAATGGTGCACTGTAATCAGTAATTTCAATTTAAAACCCTTAATTATAATTCAAATTATAAGCTAAAATAATCAAATGAAAAGGATATTTTATAGCGTTTCTCATGTCTGTGATTATAATCCAGTATTCGGACCTCACATATATTTCTGCTCATTAAAAAAAACTTCTTTCATCTCACAATAGATGTCTCTTGTGAAATTCTAGTGATTCAAGCACTATGTTTCAAATATCAACAATATATATATAGAAGTTCTAAAAATTTTACTTGTCTGGTTGTCAATCATGAGTAGAATTAGTGAATGTTACACGTAAGTAAAGTGATCACTCAAACCAGCCTATGAGGGTTGTAAGTCCCGTAAATGCCCAGACCTCCATATTCTTCTTCGTCTTTGATGAGATGTCAAAAAATAATATTGAAATATAATTTCAAACCATTAACTTCCATAAAACGTCCCCTCCGATAACGCGGTACTTATCTCAACGTAATAGGGGGGTTTATTGTTTACAACATTTATCATATATCGTTGTTCCGCACATTCTTTTGAGAGAACGCATTTCGACAAAGTGATAGTAAAGTAAACATGAAAAATTAAACTTTATTTGACCAAAATAAATTAAGTAAATTCACATGAATTTAAGCGTTAAAATGTATGGTGTAACAAGTAGTAACTGCCTCGAGTTACGGCTTGTGACCTATCAGTCAGTTGGTACCTTTGTGTAATGTACACAGTTAATGTGAACCCGTTGGAAACAAACCCAAAGGTTAACAAAAAGCAACCTTTTGCAATGAGCTACCGAAAATCACCAAGAACCGGTTCTAAAGCGTTCTTTTAAGAATGGAATTATTCATAAGTCTTAACCTTTTTCTTCTACTTTTTCTTGATGTTAGAGACCCTGTGGCCTGTTTTTAGGAGGGATTACCAACTTAATCGGTTCCTAGCTCTCTATCTAATCTATTTTTTGGTGGTTGGTCGTACAATGCAATGTGAAGGAGTCTGGATGGTTCCATTCTCCTCACATGCGCATATCATTGTCTTCTTCGTTGCCTTCCCCACCTACCGACATCTTCAATCTCGCATATTTCTCTTATCCTGGTGTTCCGTATTCTGTCTCGTAGACTCTTGCCAGATATGCTCCTTCGAGTTTTCATTTCAATCAAAGGAAGCAAGAATTAACAAAGCATTGCGTAATTCTCTACCCTTTTCATATTATGGTAATGCTCAAAATTTTTATTTGTGAATAATTTTATGAACTAAGTAAGTTGTTAACAATTAAACGAATTTGTAGAAGACAGTTATTTTTTATTATTTTTTTTTTACAACGATTGGGTGTGTCCAAATACTTGTTCACAAATGTGGGACTCTCCACATAGGAGTTATTTTACATTTTTGACTTCTCAACGTATATGAAGAAGAAATTTTGGCATTTACAGGGCATACGAACTGTCATATGCCGGCATGAAATGAATAAATTGATGTGAAATGCATCGAAACATGTATTACAATAGGTTTTGAGAAAAAGTGGTCTTTACCAAGTGAAATTTAAAGTAAAAACAAAATATTCATTTCCAAAATATTTATATTAGATTCGACTTATTTCTTGAGCGAATAAGACTTTAATATTCCTTAGTTTTTGTGAAGTATTAAACGTTTTGTTTATTTATATGAATAATATTTAAAAAAAACATATTTAGTCCGCCTCAAAATTGGTCGTATGCGAGTGTTTCATTTTAATATTGACGTAAATTTTTTCACTATTTTACTTAGTTTGTTTTAAGGTTGATTTTGTGTGTAATGTAAATGTTTATTCCTGTAGGATCTTTCTCATACCCTGGACCCGATGGAAACATCATCACTGTGACGTATGTTGCTGATGAGAACGGTTTCCAGCCTAAAGGAGACCATCTGCCTACCCCACCTCCGATCCCAGAAGCCATCAGAATCGCCCTGGAACAAAATGCGGCCGAGGAAGCCGCAACAGGTAAATAACTTTACTAACTGACCTTCATACATCTTCTACCTGACTCCTCCGTCTTATTCTTGAAAGTTGAAGACCATCGCCTCCACATGATCCTGGACCAGCCTGATAAGGGTAGCTGCCTCCGGTATTCCAAACCACTGTTGAAGATTTTTAAGCCATGATGTTTTCTTACTCCCCTAGCTTCGTCTGCCCTCTTCCTTTTCCTCTACTGTAAGATATAGAAGAGCACATTTTTCTCCACGAAAAATGTGCTTTTTCATCTTTTGACATTGGTTAGCATTTTTAACAGTATCTGGCTCCATTCCAACTAATTGTCTTTGTAGACTGTTGAAGTCAGCTCTCCTCGTCATCAGGTTGTAGGTCTTTCTTTCGTGGAAAACGTCACCTAGGCCATGCCTTCGAATCGTGTTTTTTTCTGCAGCATCCATGAGTTTTTTTTATCTTCAGAGGATGTTATGCATCTAGAGAGATGTTATTCAAACAAGTTTCACGGGTTTACAATATGAACAGTATACATGATATGTCTTGAAACACCAAGAAAATGTGATCAGCTTTGCTTTTCAAGTACCAGTCCAGGGTGATATTAAATAAATATTATACTGAAAAATCACTAATATTAATTTTTACTCTGTTGGTAATCGATACCTCCGACGAAGAGGCTGCATGTACTTGCATATTGTAAGATACGACTTAACCAATAAAATTGATAAAAATACCTTTAAAATATGAAATATCATTAAATTTTGTAAATAATTTTCACAAACCTTTCAAGGTCTGACTTCAACCTCAATATTTTAGTATCTTTATCCATCGCAAACTGCATTCTCTGACTGTCGCAATAACCTTGCAACATGTGCAATAAATATTTTTCTTTATTTCAGCTTCATCCGGAAATGGCTACCCGGCCGGAAATAATGGATACCCGTCGGGTGGTCCATCCAACCAGTACGTACCCCCCGCGAGGCCGGGTAACGGAAATGGGGGAAATGGTAACGGATACAGATATTAATTCTTCAATTTACCAATCACACAACGACACATGACAGACCAACGCCGCAAAGTCAACAGGAAATGAATCGGGAAATATTTATTTGAGATTATTAATGTAGTTTAACGTATTTTAAGCTGTGATTTCAACAAACAGTGCTGAATTAAAAATAGCTTATCTTCTTTTAAACTAAAGTCTAACTCGGTAAATACCATTATTTCATAAAATCTATTGTGACACTGTTTCAATGCATTCCGCATCATTTTCAAACACCGTAGAGATTTACAGAAATAGTGGTTTTTACCAAGTGAAACTTGAATTAAAAAAACAATTAATCCTGTCTTAAGGGATATGGCAAGAAGAAAAAGATTGTCTTGAAATGTTTGTAAATCAAATAATGATAGATACCTTTATACAGTGCTTTCTATACTGAGCTTTAAAGCATATCACCAAAGGATTAAAAGCACTGCAAGATAAAGCAAAATATTTTTTTCAGCACTGTAGACCTGGCATACGTTTAAAGGATTATGAATCTGTATATACTTAGTAATGAATTTGGGATCAAATCAATGAATGAATGTATTTATAAGTGCATATATTTTCAACTTAAGTGTGATTGCATGTGAATATTATTATATTATCATTGTGATTTTATAATACTATTATATAATTGTAGATATTTGTATACCACCGGAGTGATTCATTTATATGTCTTTTTTAAGTGTATATTTTGAATCAAACTATTCAAAATTCATTGTAAATTTACTGTAATATATGTCATATAAATCGCATACGCAAAATTGTAATTTGTATATGCTGTGAATATTTAGAAAGTTGATAACGTATTTATATTTTGTACTGAAATTGCAAAATACACTATAAAAATAACGAATTGATTTTTCTTTATTATTCTTCAAACCTTTGTCCACAACCAATGGTGCATAGGGCACTGCATCGTGTAAATGTAGTGCTATCTTGATTATTTATTTCATGAAGGCAAGGTGTTAAACCTTGTGCTTGTTGTATCCATCTAGGTAGATATAAAATAAAAATGAGAGTGACAAACTTTCATACATTTTTTCATCTCAACCTGGATGAAGAGGAATGTGGAAGTCTGGGTATTTCCAGGGCTTATGACCTGTCAAAGGCTAGTCAACTGATCACTTTAGCAACATTCACTATTCTACCCATGATTGACAACCACACTACTTAAATTTTCGGAACTCCTACATTTGTACCCATGGATTTATTAATCTCATAACACATGTAATTGTACACACTTTTTTATCATATATGAGTTATCAGCAACCCTGTTGATGCCCAGATATTCTTCGATATTCTTCTTCTTCTATGTTCAGACGTTCATATAAAAATAACTCCCTAGTGGAGAAACCTAGACTTGTGAACAAGGATTTTGACAAATTTCAAATGTCGAACTAATATTGAATTGAATAAAATTTAAATGCAAATTTATATTTTAAATATTAAAATGAAAAACTGACTTTTAGGGTATGCTTTGTAGTTTTATTTAAAATAAAACCTTCAAATCGTATCTTTTGATTCGCCTTGTTATGGCATTATCAAACTACAGGCAGCAGTTAATATTTTTTATTTCTTTATTCAAATAAACAATTCAGTCAACCCTAGAAATAAGTGTTTGATTTTATTTACTCGTATATATATATTTATTGATTTGGCATTTAATTTGTAGAACTCCATTTTAATTTATGAACTAATTTTAAATCAAATACAGATTTATGAGTCTACTAAATTTAGTAGACTAAAAAATCTGTGTTTGATTTAAAATTAATATTTAAATAATAAATTATGGAGTTTAGGAATTTGGAAGTTTTGGTTCAAACTTCAAATCAATAAATAAATGCAAATTTTTCACTAAGGGGATTTCTCTGTAGATTGGCGTTTAAAATAGCCTATCACGTTATATAACGATATGACGATGATTAACGATGCTGTCATTAAGACAATTTATTTGGCAGTGCAATTTTTTTAGCAGGTATTCATTTGATAAAATACGGAATATTGTCCGAAATGTCAATTTGAATGTTTTGTCATAGTGTGTTATTACGAATTCTATACCAGAGTGATATATGGAAAATATCGTTGCAAAACAGATACCACACCTTTCTCCAAGCATCATTTTAAGAGGCAAGCAGATGTTTATGAACCCAGCATCTTTACTCATATCGATAACTTTACATGAAGGTGTTGATGTAATGTCCATAAAGTCAAAGGTATTGAAGCAAAATTAATAAAAAGGGTATTATTTAATAAATTAAACAGATGCATAATAAAACTTATTGATTTTTATTTCATTACACGTGACATCCGTAGTTTAAAAAACTACAGATGTTTTCATCAACAGGTGATTACAAAACCAAATATTGTGTAATAAAATAAAACTCATATTATTATAAAAAATTGACATCTCATCAAAGATGAAGAAGAATATGGAAGTCTGGGCATTTACGGGACTGATGACCGTCATGGGCTGGGTTAAGTGATCTATTTACACACGTGTAACATTCACCAATTCTACCCATTATTGACAAATTAATATGGAAAAAACTCCTATAATTGAAGATAATCCAGATTTGTGAACAAGTATTTGGACACACACAAAATGTTGGAAATAAAACTCAATGATTGGTATTATACAAGTGTTTAATTTTTTAAAATACTTAACATGTTATACCACAAAGTTATTAATTTTTTTACTTTTTTGTGCGTTATGTTAAAATGGATCAAAATAATAAAAATACCTACGTAAAAAGAACTCCACTGGCAAGACACATAAAGTGAGTTTTTGCAAAATAAATAATTTGTTAATAATATTTATTGTTAATAGTCCGCCTTTATTTATTTTTATTATTTTAAATATTTTTATTTAGTCCGCCTCCATAGTGTAGTGGTTAGCGCGCTAGGCCACCATGCTGGAGGTCCCGGGTTCGATTCCCAAGAGGGTCAAAATAAATATTATTGATGTTTCAGTCAAATATATATTTAATATGACCCTGGACTGGTACCTGAAGCGAAAGGCTGATCACCTTTCCTTCATGTATTAACGATCAAGATAACACTGCTTCTATACGATGCAGTGCCCTATGCACCATTGGGGTGCGGATAAGGGTTAAAAAAAAATTATATTTATGAATTTATAAATTAATGTACACTTATGCACATACATATTTAACAAAGAAATGAGAAAAAATGTGATTCGATAAAAAAACGAGCAATTTCTGTTGTAATGTACACAAAACTCCACTTTATATTATGAAATTCTAATATATGATTGATTAAGTATTAAAATTCGACATCTCAACATCGACGAAGAAGAATATAGAAGTCTGGGTTGCAGGGTTTACGACCTGTCATTAAGTGGTTTGAGTGATTACATGTAATATTCACCATCGTACCCAAGATTGACAACCACACTACTCAAATTTCGGAAGTTGTTTTTATACTTCAATTGACACCTTTCACAAGTTAGTTCTAGGCACCATCTATGGTTAAAGTGATCACTTAAACCAGCCAGATCACTTAGACCATAGGTCTTTAGGTCTATAAATACCCAGACTTCAAATTCATTTTTATGGATTTTGAGATATCAATATACATATATTCTAAGTAGCCTTTATTTTTCAATGTATGCAAGATCCTTACCGAATTATTTTACATTTCGAGAGTCGCCTGAAAACACGATATGAAATTTTTATGAAACTTATAATTTTAGCAGTTGTTAAATTTTCCTCCATAGTGTTATGGTCAGCATGCTCGCCTACTGTACTGGAGGTCTTGGGTTCGATTCCCAGGAGGGGGTCAAATAAATATAAGTGATTGAAGCGGAGGGCTGATCACCTTTCCTTTGTGTGTCAACGATCAAGATAATACTGCGTTTATACGAAATTCTAAAAAAAATAAAGGATTTTGTACTATTTTTGAAGAACCTTTGAAGGTCCAAAAATCAAGGACGACATTTTAAGACACCATGTGAGTATCCTCATGTGGGTTGACATATTAAAAGATGGAATTTGAAATGTTACTCAGAATGTTTCGATTACCTAATAATCAAAAATTCTGTCAGTGTGCGAACGACCATGAATGTTTTGAAAAGGTAATTAAGATATTTTTTAGTTTTATGGATACTAGGAAAAGCCATAAATATGTGTACAAAAGTATAGAATGTTTCACGGATTTCGATAATGATTTATCTCTTATTTTTCTCCTACCACTTAACTTAGACAGACCAATGAGGGGGATTTAAAGTCCCCTTAAAACAATATATCATTCAATAACTTGATAACCATTCCAGCATATATTCTTCTTTTTGTGTCATGTCAGGTCCCTCCGACGTCGATTATCACTTGAGAGTAATTGCCTTTGTCTTGGTCATCTCTAAACAGCACCTCGACAGTTCTGATCCCCGTACAATCTTATATATTCTGGACCCAGGAGATCTCTTTTCAACCCACACCTCGTCAACCTTCTACTTGATACAATATTTCTAATAATACCTCAGCATGTGTTGTTTCAAAATATTCAAAAGTATGGTCAACATATTCCTTTCATTAACATTCCCGCGATGTGCGGTCGAAGCCACGCAAACGATACCAATGGTCTAATGGTCTATGTTCTATGTCACCGTGTATTATTTATATTTTCCAATGGCATTTTTTTCACTCTAACTATTGCGCCCCACAACTGTATGGAAGCGAGGCAACAATTATTAATTATATTATGTATTTAGATCATTCTTATCACGGTTCGCGTAGTTGATCTGAGAACATGCATCTAGAAGCATGACGTCTGTCGCAAGCAATACAATATTGTATGAATACGACTGGGGTCCATTTGGACTTTGCGTAATTCTTAGGACAAGGAAGGTTAACAATATGTTTTTTTCTTAACCATTCATGTCATTTCTGTTCGGCTTCATATAACTCAATCTCATGGAAAATTGAACACTCCCAAAATATGACTAAAGTGATTTATGGACAAAAAACATCGTATAAATATTGAATGTATTAATTTTCAATACATGATTTGTATGATAGAGTAGTCAATAAAATTGTATAGTTAAAAAAGGTGTAAAAAATATGCGTGTTGAAAGCTCTAGCGCGTTAAAAGTGAAACTTTTAAGGTTCTAGAAACAGTTGATTTTATGCATTGCTCTCTTTGCGTTTGTAGACCATTTTATTATATTAGAATTAGAAAATGGTAATGTAAAATTTAATCCAAGAAAATATTTTTCAATAATATAAGTATTTATTTTATTCATGATTTTCGATTAATTTATATTCTATGAAGGAAATTCTGGGTTTATGATAGCTGAAGTATGGTACAAATAATTTAGACTGTAAATTTTCTAAATAACGAGAGAATACTGCGTCGATGGTAGTTCCTGATCTGGTTGTAGACTAACCTTTGTCAGTGTTCAATTTTAACAAACAAAATTATTAATCCAAAAATCTTATCAATGATTGATCTTCTTTTGAGTTGATGTTGATGTTGAAATCACACAAAAACAGACTCAAAATATTGTGAAAAAATTAACTGGTCAAAATATAAGTTAAAACTTTAAAAAAATATAACGTTTTTAAAGCGTCTTTTACTATGTAAGATAATTCGGGAAGAATCTCACATACTTTTTATTTTATTTTTATTTTTTGGAAATTAAACAGATTTTCATTGAAAAAAGTATTTAATAAAAAAAAATACAATTACAATAATAAACATAACATTACATTAATAAAAATAAACCCAATTAAACCATTCCACATGTATGTTATAATAACTATTAAAACATTTTTTTTAAAAGAGTGTGAGTGTATGTATGAGGAAGGGAGTAAAAGGGTAAGAGTATGGTATAAAAAATAGATTTTGAAAGGAAAGGAGAGGAATTAATGAAAATGGTTAAAAGATTTATAGAGGTCCTGGTAAATTATAAAAAAAGCTTACCTAGATGATATATAATGCCGAAAACTCGCATTTGAAAGAAGGTGTCAATTGAAGGATAAACACGAAATATGAAATAAGACATGTACTTTAGATGCAATCTATTTCAGATCTATCTATCTAATCTTACACATTTCAACCGAAGATGTTGCCGAACAACTTCTGAAATTCGAATAGTGTGTTTGTCAATCATGGATAGAATAGTGAAATTTTATACGTATTTTAAGTGATCACATAAACTAGCCTATATAAACCCTGTAAATACCCAGACTTCAATGTTCTTTTTCATCTATGCTGAGATATATGAAAGAAGCCCGTAAATGCCCAGATTTCCATATTCTTCTTCATCTTTGTTGAGATGTCAAAAATAGAAAATCCAGATTTTTGAATATGTGTTTATTTGGTAACACTCAAAATATTAAAAGAAAATAACTACTCATATTATAAGTTACATAATGAAAAATGAAAATTATATTTTCAGGCGGGTCTCAAGGACCTGAATTTAATCCAAGATTCAGACCTTGTATCCAAATAGAAAGAGGCTATGCTGAATAAAAGCTATCCCTATGCCAACATAGATGGCAGTTGTGAACTAACACGTGCTGTGTCACGAGATTGATTAATATATCTGGGAGTTCCAAAATTTTTATTGTGTGGTTGCAAATCATGGATACAATTGGTGAATATTACACGTGTGTAATGTCATTACTCAACTAAGCCTATGACGGTCGTAAGCCCTGTCAATGCCCAGACTTCCACATTCTTCTTAATTTATGTAGAGATGTATAAAAATATTCAAAAAAGGTTCATTTCAATCCTACATACACATTGCATGTAATTATTTTTTAAGTCAAATTTATTTCATTTGTAATTTGGAGTCTAGCACTCTCACCTTAATTATTCTCCATCTGAAATGGGGACAAATTAGCGCTCTTTGAGAGAAAGATGACGCAAATATTTTTAACAATGCAGAGAATATCGCCTTCATTGACCAATCGCATGGTATGGACATCAGGCTCTGAAAGCAGACACATGTACAGACTCGTATAGCCACAGCGCTCCGACTATTGGCCAAGAAGCCTTCTCCTCTCCTGACCTCATGGTCGCCCAGTCAGCTCTCAGTAACAAAACCATTCTTTATATCCTTAAGGATAATATAAAGTAATTAAACGTTATGTAAAACAATTTTGTCCGCCTTCGTGGTGTAATGGTTAGCGTATTGATACACAAACATTGATGCATTTTTATTTCCATGGCATGTGGCGCGCGACATATTATTGCTTTGAAAAAAATATATATTTGGCACTCAGGCTTAAAAAGGTTTGACATCCCTGCATTAGGGGATATTTTACGACATGCAATTTCTTAGTGCGTGTTTTCATCGCATTACAATGATCTTATTGTGTATTGCTTGCTCAATTTAAGGGGTACCAACAAATATAGAATTTGCATTTCTTTAAGTGTATAAATATATTTTGGCAGTATATAAATATACTCCGTAGTGTAATGGTTAGCGTGTTTAGCTACCGTGCTGAAGGGCCTGGGTTCAATACCCAGGCGGGGGGGTGAAAAAAATATTAGTGATTTTACACTCCAATATTTATTTAATATTACTTTGGACTAGTCCCAGAAGCGCAGGAGTGATCACCATACCTTCGTGTGAGTAACGATTAAGATAACACTGCGTCAATAAAATGCAGTGCCCTATGCACCATTGAGTGTGGAAAAGGGTAAGAAAAAGGAAAAAAAAAAAGAAGCAATCGGGGGTCAAAAATATGTACTTACAGTAAGATACCGCTTTAAACGGTGAAAACATGTTTTAAAAAACACGTTGAACGGAATTTTGATTTAGGTACAATATTTTGAGTGTGTCCAAATACTTGTTCACAAAATCTGGATTATCTCCAATTACAGAAATTATTTTCATTTTTTTTTTTACATTTCATCAAAAATGAAGAAGAATATGGAAGTCTGGGTATTTACGGGGTTGACGACCGTCATAAGCTGGTTTAAGTGATCACTTTACACACATGTTACATTCACGAATTCTACCCATTATTGACAACCACGCTACTCAAATTCTTGGAAGATCTATATATATATAAACCAATTTTTAAACATTGTTTTTGAATCACTAGAACTTCACTAGAGACATCTATTGGTGAGATGAAAAGAAGATTTTTACTGAGCAGAAACACTTTTATTAGTATGTGAGGTCCGCATCCTGGATTATAATCACACACATGAGAAACGCCAGAAAACATCATTTTCATTTTTATTATTTAAGCTTATAATTTGACCGGATAATTTATTTACAACATTTCGAGTGTGTCCAAATATTTGTTCACAAAACTTTTGTGAACAACTTCCATATTCTTCTTCATCTTTGATGAGATGTCAAAAAAAATCATTTGTATTTTATTTTTAGATGTTAAATTTGTTTACTGGTGGTGTTATCTATAAATCAGTTAACTGATTTAGGGTTAATAAAATAATGTCGTTCGTTAAAATAACATAATTGCATAATCTTTGGTAGTTTGATATATCGCTATTGACCCATTATTCATTTGCTCAAACTTCAGATGGTCAAAATAAAATTAAAAAATTAAACGTTTGAAAAGCACAACATGTGTAAAATTAATAGCATTCGTTTGCCCTCTAATGTTATGAATGAAATTAAGTGTATATTTTAAAAAGACGATGTAGTTTTGTTTCAAACGATCGTGATGTATTTTTCCGTGTTCGTTTAACCGTTTTAGTGATGAGATTGTTCTTAAATATAGGTATATGCTAAAATTGCAGGAGAGTTTTTTCTGCAAAAATGGTCCTTTTTATAAGGTGGGTACAAAATCAACAATATTTTTAAGAAATATTTCATATACCGATTAAATTTTTTAAATCCATTTTTTTTGCCTAACTAATTTCTGAAATAAAAAAAATGGATGGATAGTCCTTGTGTAACAAGTGTTCTCAATGATTCAAGTTTTCGCGGCTACCCGTGCGTTGATGTCATTTTTTTTTTAAAAGCGTTATGATACGAAATACTAAGCCTCTTTAGTTAATACGTATATTGAAATCATAAAACAAAATGTACTTTATTGAGAAATTAAATATCTGGGTTCCCCTCAAAGTTGTCACCTCCCCGACTGAACGTCGGGGAGGTGACAACTTCGCGTTTTCAAGTTTTCGCGGCTACCCGTGCGTTGATGTCTAAATTTTGTTGAAGGCGTTATGATGAGAAATACTACGCCTCTTCAATTAATACGTATGCTGAAATCATAAAACAAAATGCACTTTATTAAGAAGTTGAATATCTGGGTCCCCTTCAACGTAGTCATCTCCCCGATGCACACACTTATCCCAAGGGTGTTTATACTTTTGGAAACAGTCCTGAAACGATACTTTTGTGAATACATACATACGAGTATATGCATGTTTTCTTCTTTTTCTGACCTTTCGTCAAATCCGCATTTAGTCAATGAAGTGTGAATGTAATTGTCTGATGATGTCGACAATAAACATATATGAAGTAATCACTTAAGCCAGCCAATGCCATGATGTTAGTCCAGTGAATGCCCAGACTTTCTTTTTGCATTTTGTTTATTTTATGACATCATAATATTCATCCTTTAACGTTCCAAGGACACAACTTTAAAATTTACACATGGTTTTACATACGGTGTTTGAAAATTATGCGAAATGCATCAAAACACGCGTAACAATAGATTTAAGGAAATAATGGTATTTACCAAGTAAAACTGAAATTGAAAATTCTATATTTTTAATTATCTATACAGAATATAAACAAATTGTTGATATTATTGATGGACTAATATATTGAGATGTCTATACAACGATTTGGACACATTTAATATATTGAACGAATATTGAATTGATTAAAACAAAAATGAAATTTCTATAAAAAATAATTTAAATGAAATTAAAATTAAGAAAACTTTAATTTTAATTTAATTTTTTAAATCATCAACCTCTCATGTAAGCTTGTATTTAATATAAAATAATACAGTAAGATTTATTTTATTCGTGAATTTAAACATCATTTTGCTTTTACAAATTTATATTATAAATAAAAATGTCGTTATCTTTATCGCTAAGAGATAAAACTATAATTTTCTGGAAATCTTGAGCTTTGTAGTCACTAAGGTATATGTGTCCTTGATAAGAATACTAAGAATTGATAATATTTTATTAATTAAGCTACACAATATGAATATAAGAAGTCGTTTATCAGCAGACGTGTATTCGTCTTAAAAATAAACAACTTCTATTGTTTACTAAGCCTTTTGTTCGTATTAATTACATTATTTTTTAACCTATGATATAAATGGCTAGAGAATAAATATGTACCTACTGTAATTTATTGCGTTGTTGATAAATGTTCGTGTCAATATAATTTTTATAAATGATAAGGGAACATTTAACAATCTGATGAATAGACCATTTTAGTAACGAAATTTTATTTATTTATTTAAGGAAATAATGCAAGGCTTGATAAGCATTATAGATAAAAATTAATAAACATATTTTAAGGTTGTTAGGACACGTGGAATGAATGACCGAGGAAAAAACAGTAAAACAAATTTATGAAGCGACTGGAGTTGGGATGTGAGCAGAAAAAGACCGAGGAAAGTTTGGTATTTAAATATTTGAGAGTGTTCAGGACAGGAGTCAGAATAATCGGCGGGTTCGTGTGAAAAGTTGCGTGAATTTGAAATAGGCAAAGAATCTTTTATTCTCTTTGCCTACCCCTGCGAGTTGATCTTCATGTAATTTGTTAGTATTTACTATTATTATTTTAATTCATTACTAGAAAAAATGTAATACTAAATAAAATATTTACAGATATATTATGTGGGTATATAATTTGAAATAAGCGTGGTATTTTGATTTTGTTATGATACGGGCGTAATTATTGGTTAAAGTTTGAACAATACACTAGAAAACCCGGAAATTATAATTAAAATCCATATTGATACAAAACTCATTTAAATTTTTTTAAATCGTTTTCGTGAAATCAATACTACATATCTAAAAAAACAGCCAATGATCACACCAAAACATATATATATTTTTAAGTACAAACAAATATCTATTTACTTGGATTCCAACAGCTACTGATTAAAAAAAAACAGAAAAATTACTATTAGTAGGTACTTCTACTACCATCACGCCGTTTCTTCACAGGGCTAAGCAGAGAGGATGGAGTGCCACAGTCATATGTCCTGACGTACACACCTAGCTTCCCTCACATCCATACATCTAGTCATACATGCCCCTCGATTACGCAGAATTTTGACACCACCAGATTTTAGGTTCTGATCGACCGTCCTGGTTGTCTTCTTTCGCTCGCATTCGCCACTACTATCGTTATCCATTCGCTCCACATGTCCATACCACCTTAAAAACTCTATTATATTCATTTTCATCTTTGATGTGATGTCAAATACTAATATAAACAATTTACTTTATCTGTTATATTCACATCAAAAATAAAGTGTCGTACAAATGTATATTGAAAATACACAAAAAATATTTCATGGCTAAGATTTAAAGTACTACCCATAAACTCAGTTCTGTTCATCTGAATAACAAATTCAATATATCTATCTCTTCGATAGGATAATGTCAACTCAATATATTAAAAATAATAATTTATTACATTAAACTTAAAGGGCATTGGAATTCAAAGAGTAACACATTTGACAAAAATAAATAATTTTAAAGAACCTTCATATTACAAAACAATAACTCTTAAATTAGCATATGTACATCATATACATAAATAGTAATGACAAATATAGTATTATTTTTTTGACATCTCAACAAAGATGAAGAAGAATATGGATGTCTAGGCATTTACAGGGCTAACAAGCGTCATAGGCTGGTTTAAGTGATCACTTAACGCACTTGTAACATGCACCAATCCTACGCATGATTGAGAACAACACTACTCAAATTCTTGGAAATTCTAAATATATCGATCAGTAGAATTTTACTACAGACATCCATGGTAAGATGAGAGAAGCCTTCTATGAAACAGAAAATGGTTCATTTATATGTGAGGTCCGATTCCTGGATTAAATTCACATAGTCGAGAAACGATAAAAAATGTAGTTTTTATTTTTATTATTTTTTTTAGCCTAAGTATATAATTTTATAATTTGGTCATTTAATTTATTTACAACATTTTGAGTTTGTCCAAATACTTGTTATTGGACATACTTATTGAACAAGTATTTGGACACACTTAAAATGTTGTTATTTATTTTTATTCTTTATATTAAGATTGTCCACCTCCGTAGCGTAATGGTCAGCACGCTCAGCTACCGTTCTGGAGGTCCCGGGTTCGATTCCCAGGTGGGTCAAATAAATTTACGTGATTTTTTCTCTCCAATATTTATTTACCCTGGACTGCTTCTTGGAGCGGAGAGCTGATCACCTTTTCTTAATGTGTTGACATCAAGATAACACTGCGTTTATATGACGCAGTGCCGTGTGCACCATTGTGGTGCGGATAAAGGTTTGAATTGGATTGAGATATTAATTTTTTTTATTGATATCTCAAAATGGAGTTTTCAGGCAAGAGTCTTCGAGATAGAATAAGAAACGCCAGGATCAGGGAAATATGGGAGATCAAAGATGTCGTTAGGTGGGGAAAGCAACGAAAGAGACAATGGTATGCGCATGTGAGGAGAATGGAACCATTCAAACTCCCCCACATCGCAGTATACGGCCAACCCCGTGGTAGACAACTTCCGGGCAGACCACAAAGAGATAGATCGATAGCTGGGAATCGAAATCGCAGGAGGTTAATCCGTCTTAAAAACAAGACACAAGGCCTACACCAAGAAGGAGAAGAAGAAGAAGAAAATCTCAAAATGGGTTGAGAAGAATTTCTAGTATATAAATATAATCATACACCTAAGTAACTTCTGTGCTAATAAAATGTATAAACTCATGCCTCTAGCGAGTATTTTTGCCTAGAATTTTCAAACATAAATTGCATGAAATTATAGTAACTTTAAACATAAAGAGTAAATCCACTCACGAGTAGGCAAAGGCTATGAAATTTATAAAGTTGAAGCCTAAGTAGGGACATGATAAGCGGTGTTGCATAAGCCGTAGCTAGATTTCAGAGTCACTTGGACGTTAGGTAATTCATAAAATACTATATAATTTTGTCACAAGGTCAAATTTTAAAGTCAATAGCGAATACGCGTAGTGATGTGATCTGTTAAAACTTCCGACGCCGTGTAAAATCGATGAATCGTTAGTCGACCTTTCGTCGAAAAGCCAGAGGCGAGAGTCGGCGAAGGAAATAATTGGGGCTAATAGGGCCCTGCGCCGATGCCTCTCGTGCGTTTCCATTTTCACGAGAATTATCAATCAACACAAGGCCGAATCAGAACTCGTCAACGTCGTGCTGACAAGGTTGCTTTCCGGCAGGGGTGCTCGAACTGTGGGTCACGTGCCAAATGTGCGCCTAAGATTACTAGCGTCAAACTGCATCCTTGCGCCCACTCATTAAAAAAAATTAAATTATACATTGTTTTCAAAATATCAACAAAGATGGAGAATATTTTTTTATTTTCAACATTTTGAGTGTGTCCAAATACGTTTTTTTTCAAATCTGGATTATCTTCAATTGGGAGGTTTTTTTACATTATTTTTGACACTTCAACATAGATGAAGAAGAATATGGAATTTTTTAATTAATGTTTTACTTAGTAAATACCACTATTTCTTAAGATCTACTGTGACACTACTTTTCATGTATGTTTCGATGCGGAATGCATCGAAACACGTGTCAAAGTAGATTTTAAGAAATAGTGGCATTTACTAAGGAAAACACTAATTAAAAATGGATAGATTTTACCACAGAGTGACTGCCGAATCAACGAATGAAAGAATATGGAAGTTTGGGAATATACAGGGCTTACGTCCGTTATAGGCTGGTTTAAGTGATTACTTTAGACACGTGTAACATTCACCGATTCTAACTAAGATTACCACAATAATGCAACCACAATACTCAAAATATAAATGTCTACCCTATGATAGCCTATAACGCTCGTAAGCTCTGTAAACACCTTGACTTCCATATTCGTCTTCATCTTTGTCAAAAAGAATGTAATTTTTTTTTCCTATTTGGAGATAATCCAGATTTGTGAACAAGTATTATGACACACTCAAAATATTGCAAATAAAAATATTAACTCATTGTTTCGCCTTGTTAGGTCATTATCAAACTGCTTCTTCTTCTGACTCTTACCTGCAACCCAAAGATGCATAAGGCGCTGCATCATATAAACGCAGTATTATCTTGATTGTCAATACATGAACGAAAAGTGATTAGCCCTTCGCTTCAGGTACCAGTCCAGGGTAATATTGAATAAATATTACAGTGAAAAAATTACTTGTATTCATCTGACCAACCCCTGGGAATCGAACCCGGGACCTCCAGAACAATAGCAGAGCATGCTAAGTAGAACTTTAAAATCGGTGTTAAATTGAATATGGATTTCGTGAATGAAATGTATTGAAACGATGATTTTTTTTTACTTATTAATTTTTTGTACAAAAATGTTAATAATATTAGTATATAACCACTCACCGACATTTTTACGTCTAACCGGTAGACATAAAAATCTCGGTGAGTGGTTATATACCAATATAATTAACATTTTTGTAAAAAAAAATAAGTAAAAATGACTTACCACAAAGTAAATGCTTTAAATAAATAAAATATTATTAATTTTTAGAATATGATGAAAAATTGGCAAATGCTATGTTGAAGGTTGCTCACCACTGCTTGCCGCACAAAATTGTTATGAATATTACATCAGTCAACCTCTCTTCGGAGGTTTGAAATTATATATATTATATTTATTGAATCGCAGTGAAAAATTATCAGACATTTAATATTACATATAAAGTGTATACATACTCGTTATTAATTTAAATGTAAAGGTCCTTTCATCGCTAATTGATGTTTGCTAGAATCCCCTGGTCGAAATATATTTGAATAGCATCTATGATATTTATCTACATACATCTATATAGGTCCGCCTCCGTAGTGTTATGGTCAGCACGCTCCGCTACCGTTCTAGAGGTCCCGGGTTCGATTCCTAGGGGGGGTCAAATAAATATAAGAAATTTTTTCACTGTTATATTTGTAATATTATCCCGGACTGGTACCTGAAGCGGAGGGCTTTTTTTAGATGGCATTTGCATTTATTATTTACTTTGCTTATAATGTACAAGGTTTATAGATCATTTAGTGGATTTTTGTTTCTTCTAGCTAATTCAATATGAAGCGGAGGGCTGATCACCTTTCCATCATACGTTTACGATCAAGATAACACTGCGTTTATATGATGCAGTGCCCTATGCACCATTGGGGTGCAGATAAGAGTTTGAATGAAATAAAGGTAAAAAAATAAATACATTTTTGACATCTCAACAAAGCTAAAGAAGGACATGTAAGATGCATAAAAAATGAAATCATAGTTTCACGTGTTACCCAGTATGTAAAATAATCCGGGTTCAATCTTGCATATTAATACAAGAGTCTTTGCTAAATAAAAGCTTTCGAAATCAAACCATAGATGTGTGCTGTGAACTCAATTACGGATTGTCACGAGATGGAACATACTGTATGTATGACTGGATACATGTATATGACGGATCATAAATAAACGTGTGATGTGATCACTTAACCAGCTTACGACAGGTCGTAAGGCCTATAAATGCCCAGACTCTCATCTTCTTCTAAGGTTATATGAAAGAATGTGAAATAACTGGAGAAACTCAGATTTGTGAGCAAGTATTTAGACACACTCTAAATGTGAGAAAAATGTAATTTTTCGTTTGTTCAAAATCTTTTATAATTTTTTTACGTTTGATGTTCACAGATTGTTTTGAAACATTGACAAAAGATTGCATTCAACGGAGTTTTCATTGGAAGTGGAGCATGGAGTTGGCAAAAAAGGAATGAAAGTAGATATTGAATACAGGCCACAGCCAAATACTTGGATGTGGCCTGGTCAGGAATCGGGTATGTATGAGGTCATGTATGAATGTGGAAGTGGCGAAGATTGTTTGCAAAGACAGACTAGTATGGCGTTCTTTTCTCTCTGCCTACCCTGGTAGGTAGCGGCGTGATAGTTAATTGGTTAGTTAGTTCTTCAATATCATAAACCATGAAAATATTTATTTTTCTTGTGTAATAAATTCAGTGTTTTAAGTAAAGATACCTTTGATGAAAAGGTGTTCATTTCTCGTTTCGGAATATAATTGCCGCTAAGTGTAGGAGTACTATTATTACGAAGGTACATGTGTGTGAGCTGAAATCGATACATGGGTGATGTGAACGCTTCTTGACCCCAGAAATTGCGACATGAATGAAGCATACATCTCTCTCTACACTCACTTGACCCTAGAGAACCTTATAAACTTTATTTTAACACTTTACCAACAATTTTCAAAAAGACTTTAAAGTGTTTTAAAAGTTTGTTTTCATTTTAAATTTTGCTTAAGTATTTAACACAAAAACAGATTGAAGTTCATTTTTTTAGACGTATCACTCATGAAGTACATGTTTGCTAACATTTTTATTATTCATCTTTTTTACTTTTTTATTTTTTTTATTTTTGTTTTTCTGTTTAAGTCAAGTATTTGTATATATTATTTCGAGAAATAAAATACTTTGTGTTCTGATCCACTCACCTTATGTGAGTGGATCAGAACACAAAGCATTTTTATTTCTCGAAATAATATATCAACATGATCCACAAAGTTAATGCTTTCAATATTCAAAACAAGTATTTGTAGCTTATATTACCACTTTTCATGTAATTTTACTTCATATAATATCTTTTGTATTCTTGCCAGTGCCCTTTACTATGACCTAAATATTATGTTTACCCACACGCAGGCCATGCCTTTGTGGGATTTTTTTGTATTAATATATATATTTTTTGAAACTTGTATTTAAATTATGTTGAGAAATGCAAAAGAGTTGAAAATAAAGAAGAAAAAAACATATATATCATATCTATCATATAATTTACACGTTGCTTCATGTGAGTGTTTGCGGCAGCATCTATGGTTAATTTGAGTAAGCTTTTTATTTTGCAGAGACCCTTTTCGTAATGTTAGATCCTTCTTGAATTATCAAACGTGCCAGGAGACGGCTGAAAACAGGATTATTTTTTTTAAACTTATAATTTGATCAGTTGTTTTATTTACAGCATTTTTGGGTGCTACCGAATTCTTGTTTACAAATCTGGGTTTCTTCTATCCAGGAGTTATTTTTGCATTTTGACAGATTGTCGACATAATAAAATAACTCCTAAATGTAAACACCCAGATTTGTGAACAAGGATACACCTAAAAACATCATATATGATATATCGTTTACTCCTTTCAAGAACGTCATAAATCAAAAAAACTTTTCAGGAGAACGTTTTTAAGTTTTAAAATATAATACAATGTATTAAAAATAAATATCAAGCCACTAATTGAACTTTTTTACTGTGCAACAGATCTTTTTAGGTAAAGCCTGAATGTTTTTTCTACCTTTGAAAGTTATTAAGTATATTTAAAAAAATAATTAAACAATACCTTTTTTTCATAATGCAAACACAATACTATCTGCTCTGTAGCGGGTAAATATTAAGTTAAAAATGTGCCTCTGTGGCTGGGATATAGTACATTTTCTCGGCATTCCGAAAATATGCAAAACTGAAAATTGACGATTTTTGATACTTGACGTTGTTGAAAGGAGTGAACGATATGTCAATATTTATGGTTTTAAAAGGGGATATGAAATTATTAGCAAAAAATGTGCTATTGTGATATATTCTAGAAACGTTTCAATAAGAATTATTTTGACAAAAAATGGGGTTCATTTATTTATTTTTATTTTTAGCTTTGTAGTAAATACAATTTTCAAATAAATAAATAAAATCTAAAATGAATATAGTATTAATTATTTTCAGTACCTACATATGGTAGAAAAACCGATTAATCGGTGTTTGGTCGTTTGAAAATCCGACCGTCGGCTTTTAGTTGTCAATGTGTTAAACTAGCAAGACTTTGCCTTAGTCATTACCGGAAACTGAAAAGTGTATACATATCGCTCACTCCTTTCAACAACGTCACATATCACGAAACTTGATTTTTCAGGAGATCGTTTAAAAGTTTAAAAATATAAAAAATGTTTTAAAAAAATAAATATCAAATCTCTTATTGAACTTTTTACTATGCAAGAGATATTTTTAGGTAAAACATGAATGTTTTTTTTCCATTTGAAAAATATTTAGTATATATATTATAGCCGCTTTTGCTGGAATTTAGTACATTTTCTGGGCATTTCGACAACATGCACAACTGAAAATTGACGATTTTTGATATATGAAGTTTTTGAAAGGGGTGAGCGATATGTAGCCACAGATACATTGCACTGCATTAATGAACGTTTTATTTGAAATATTTAGCCCTTTTCAAATTAAAAAAATATAAATAGGTGTCTTTACTTGAAATGAAGCATGTATCGATTTATATGAAAGAAAATGGAAGTATGAACATTCCAGGGCTTACGATTTTTTTACGAGCTCTTGGCATTTCAGTGTCATTTGTGTAAGGTTCACTATTCTTCCGCTCCGTAGTTAAGTTGTAGTCACATTTGGTTCCAGGTCGATTCAGAAGAGGGAAAAAATTTTAATGTTTTTTTTTCACCCACTCCTGAATGTAAATCATAGAGTTGGCAGAAGAAAGATGAAAGTAGAATGAATACAGAAGAAATGGGATCTCTCAATGCAGTGAAACGTATTATAATGGTGATATAAGGAAAAAATGCAAGGCTGAATAAAAATTATTGGTAAAATTAAGAAAGGTGGATTATGGTGGTTTGGGATGATAATGAATAGTAAAACAATTTTCTGAGGAGAATGAGGTATATAATATAAGCGAAGAAAGACCGAGGAAAACTAAGCACGATCAAGTATTTCAAATACTTGAACGTGCTTAGTTAAAAAACAAGTCTTCTTTTTCTGCTATGTTTTACTAAATTGGTCTCAGATATATATATATATATATATATATATATATATATATATATATATATATATATATATATATATATATATATATATATATATATATATATATATATATATATATATATATATATTTATATATATATATATATATATATATATATATATATATATATATATATATATATATATATATATATATATATATATATATATATATATATATATATATATATATATTTTAATTCTTTCTTCACTCATTTATTTACTTACCTACCTAAACCATCTCTACAAACTTTCTTAATTTTCAGGTTTGCATTCGACTCTTGTTCCATCCACTTTCAGGCACTCAAAAAAAAAAAAACACCCTCACGCCGCTTCCCCGCAGGGGTAGGCAGAGAGAATAGAGCACCACACCACTCTGTCCTTGCAAACATTCTTCGCCTCTTCCACGTTCATGCATCTCCTCATACATATCCGCCGATTGTTACGACTCCTAACCTGACCACTTTCAAGTATTTGGCATACCTGTTCGTGCCATGTTTTTCTCGGTCTTCTTCTGCTTCTTTTCCCACTAACATTCGTCACATTAATTTGTTTTACCAAAATACTTCAGGCACTCAAAATACTTAAATACAAAATACTTACCATTTTTTGTCTTACTTTGCTTCTATTACCAATTACATCCGCCTCATAAATAACTAGTGAGAAAAATATTAAATTATTAAATGATAAGGCCATCCATCGCTTAGTAATGCTGGAAAGCGAAAATTAATTAACGTCTAAATCGTTAGAATCTGATCTCTGTACGTTGTGTCGATTAGCTCCAATTACTGCGATGTGTGCCTTGACGGTCGTGATATGGGATTGATAATAATTAACCTTTCTCTTCTTCTTCTGGTTAAGGCCGTGTGGCCTATTTTAAATTTGTTAATTTTATCCCAAAGAAGCCTAAGTTGAATTAGAACGTTTGTTTTCTAAGTCTTTGACTCTAAGACTTGGATCAGGAAATCGATTGGGATGGGAGATATGTTTGGCATTTCAAATGTGTGATTTTAAATCCTCCTCACTAAACATTATTGATAAAATTGAGAAATGTATGTTGAGATGGTTTGGGCACGTGAATTTAATGAGTGAAAACAGATTTTTTTAAATATAAAACCCTTATACGTACCTCAATGGTGCATAGGGTACTGCATCATATAAACGCAGTATTATCTTGATTGTTAACACATGAAGGAAGGGTGATCAGCTTTTGGCTTCAGGTACCAGTCAAGGGTAATATTGAATTAACATTAGAGTGTAAAAAAACACTTAAATTTGACCCCCCTCCAGTGATTCGAACCCGGGACCTCCAGAACTGTAGCCCAGCGTTCTGACCATTACACAGACAATATACTAAAGAGGCAGACAAAGAAAGAATAGTAAACAATATATAAGTAAAGAAGTTGGTAATAATAACAAAGGAAGACCGAGAAAAACTTGGCATGATCAAGTATTTCAAACACTTGAAAGTGGTCAGGTCAGGAGTTGGAATAATTGACGTGTATGTTTGAAGAGGTGAAAAATGATTTTGTATATTAAAAGCGTTGATAACTTTGTGGTTTGGTAATATGACACTCTCCTTATCATTCATCGTTTACTTTGTGTAATACCACTTTTAAAATCACTTATTCGAGACTACCGGTTTCGAACTTGTGACTAAATTTAACTTCGAGTCCACTTTTAAAAATACTCCCATAGTGATTTATTTGTATTTTTTCTCTCTTTCTAATAATTCTTTTATTTTAATGACCTGATGATGGCATGATTTTCCGAAACCGATAGTTGTCGGGTTGCCGGGTATCGAATGTGTCGGGTTGTGGTCCCGTGGTTAGTGTCTTGGACTCGTAAGTCAGAGTTTCTCGGTTCGAGCTCACTCTCCCACAATTTGATACCTATTTCTAATAATAAACCGCTTAGGCTCACAGACATAGTATGAAATTGAAATATTAAAAAAAAATTGTCATGAATAAGTGATTATAAAAGTGGTATTACACAAAGTGAACGATGAATGATAAGGATGATTGTTTGCAAAGAGAGATTGGTGTGGCGTTCTATCCTCTCTGCTTACCCTTACGGGGAAGCTGTGTGATGGTAAGTTATTTATTCAGTTGGTTAAATGCCGATTTTCAATCTATGCAGTTTAGTAGTTCTCTGCGAATATTACCAGGACAGCAGAGCGAGGGGAGAGTGTCTGTGTAACTAAACTTCCCTACAATCAAGTTTTTAACACAAAGTGCGTTTATTGATATTGATACGTTGAAGATTGCCTCCATTGTGTCTGTGTGCGTAGAGGTCGCACGCGCGTCAGTGTGCGTGGGGAGTAACCTTTAAGTTCCGCGATGATCTACGAGTGTCTGGTACCATACGTTGTCAGCGCTGGCCAGCGATCGTATAAATAGCGAGGATGACACCGGACGATATCACAAGTTCACCAGTACTCCCTGTGCCAACATCCTACCAACGAACAGTGTAAACTAACCAACCCTATACAAAATGAAATTCATCGTAAGTTGTTCAGTTACTTCGATAAATATCGTTTCAACCCCTAGACGAAGCTTCCAGGAAACAAATTTGTGCTCAAAATTTAAAATTTCAAAAACATATTTTAAAATAGTGGATTATTTTTACAATTTTAAATAAACTAAATTTTATGTTCTTACAAATAAATTAAAAGTTATTTTCATTCATTTAAAATTCTGAATGTGACATAGTGTTTCATGCAAAAATCTGATTTTTGACATCTCAACATGGATGAAGAAGAATATAGAACTCTAGGTATTTACAAGCCTTATGACTTGTCATAGGCTGGTAAAGTGAACAATTTAATCCGTTTATGATAGGTCATCGCCCTTGTTAATACTCTAGACATACCTACTCTTCTTCATCTATATTGAGATGTAAAAAAAAATAATATTCCCAAGTGGAGAAAACCCAGATTTGTGTAATACAAGTTGTGAAAAAAATGCGTTTGTAAAAATTAAATTTTTAATGCATATCGTATTTGTTTTGTATTTTTACGAATATTTTAAAAAATGTCTAGTTATTGTTTTGAACTTTTAAACCGATGACGGTTAAATATCAAGCTGTTTTTTTTTAATAAATTATAAATGGGAAAAAATCAAGGGTGTAAAAATCACTTATTGCAGTAAGCTTGTATTACATTTGATATAAACTCAAATTTATACTTAATTTAACATTATATATGTACATTTTCTTGTACGTACTTAAAATATTTTTTTCAGAATTAAATTACCATGCTCAAGATTTAAAAAAAATATTGATAGCAAAATCTTTATTATAGCGTTGTAAAATAAAAGCATTGTTAATTTGTGGAATGATAATGTAACACTCCCCTTATCATTCACCGATTACTAAGTATAATACCACCTAAAAACATATTATTATCACATACAAATTATTTTTCAAAATCACTCTCAAACGAGTCTTATGAAGAAAAAAATCAGAAAATTGTGAGTTTTTTGATAAAATTTTGTTTTTTCCTTTCAAAGGTATTATGTTTCGCCATGGTTGCTGTGACCCTAGCTGCACCCCAAGGACCTTCAACAGAACCCATCCCCATTCTGAAACAGGAACAAGAAATCAACCCTGATGGATCATACAAGTGGAGGTAAGATTTTTATAAACAGTCGTCCTTAAACATTTTTTTGACTTGACATACACAATATTTCAAATCCTTATAAAAAACATAAATTATAGGGGTGTAAATAAAACTTTATATATTTTTATAAATTGTTTCGGCACTTTGGTCACATTGTAGTAATATTTATCCATTTATTATGTTTTACTTGGTAAACACCAAAATTTATTTAAGAATAGATTTTAAGAAGTAGTGATATTTACCAAGTGAAACTGAAATAAAAAATAAAAATTAAACATTGTTCAATTAGTCAGTTTTCATGAAATACTCTATTAAAATTTAGTATTATCCATAGTTTAGATTTTTTTAATGTCATAAAATAAATTATATTTCACAATACAGTGTCCACAAATTATTGTTCATAAATCTGGATTTGTCTACGTAGGAGTTATTTATATTGATATCACAACGAAGATGAAGAAAAATATAGAAGTCTATGTATTATTAACTAACGACCTTTCAAAGGCTGGTTTAAGTAATCACTTTAACTATTGATGATGGCTTGAACTAGAATGTTAAAAAAATTGTCAATTGAAACATAAATACATCTTCAAACAGAAAATTTGAGCATTATAGTTGTCAGTCAAGAATGGTGAATGATACACGTCTATAAACTGATCATTTAAACAAATCTATTACAGATCGTACACCCAGATTTATTTTATTATCTTCTTTCTTCTTTATCTGTATTGAGGTGTCTTGTATATATTTTTTTCTTTTTTAAATGTAATGATGAAATATATTTATTCACACATTATTACTGACCTTTCTTGTGACGCATCAATCTAGTAGTACGTAATTTGATTAAAATTCTGATATTTTGTAAACAATGGCAATAAATTCAGCTTATACGGGTAAATTCCATGACATCACGTCACTCAGTATGTGTTAGTTCAATGTCAGATCAATCTGTCAAGTGTTAATGAAATTTATAGTATTTATTATCTCAGATTAATTAACCAGTTATATGTTGTCACATGACGATGCTTTTGTAATATCGGAGGAATTATAATGTCAACAACGCAATTTAAGTTTATACATATATATATATATATATATATATATATATATATATATATATATATATATATATATATATATATATATATATATATATATATATATATATATATATATATATATATATATATATATATATATATATATATATATATATATATATATATATATATATATATATATATATATATATATATATATATACATATATATATTATTTTTTATCAATAATCTGGCATGTTTCATTATTGCAAGTACATAAGTATTATCAATAAAACGGTATGTTGAGATGGTTTGTTCAAAAAGCGGTCTTTTAGACTAATGTGCGGCAAAACGATGACTGATAGATGTGCGAATGGTGAAGTAAGGAAAGAATGCGAGGCTTAAACAAGCATTATCGGTAAAATTAATTAAGGTGTGTTGAGATGGTTTGGGGATGCGAATGGAAAGAACAGTTCAAAAAATTTATGAGGCGATTAAAGTTGGTAATAGAAACAGAGGAATACCGAGGGAAACTTGGCAAAATGAAGTATTTCAAGTACTTGAATGTAATCAAATTAGGAGTTGGAGTAATCGGGTGTTATGTATGAGCATATGAATAATTGTAGAAGAGAGGAAAATTGTTTGCACAGACAAAATTAAAATGAAAACAGTTAAACAGATTTATGGGGTGAATATGTCGGTAATAGGAGCAGTGGAAGACTGAGAAAAAATTGGCATGATTAAGTTTTTAAATATTATAATTTATTTAAAATATTGCTCAAGTCAACAGTTGGGATAATTGGTATGCATGTATTAGGAAATACGTGAATGTGGATTTTTTTCAAAAACATATTAGTATGGCATTTTCTCTCTTCCTACCCCTGCGGGGAAGCGACGTGATGATTACTTAGTCAGCTATTAAAATGTATGAAAAAATAGAATCACTGAAATCCGTGCATAATTTTATTATCAACCAATTAATCTACGATAAGTCGTGATTGCATAAAAACCTTCCCATAAGTTTTGTTTATAATTGTGGTCGAAATTGAATGTTCATTGTTGGCTGTATTATTTATCATAATTTGGTTAACACGTCATTAAAAATATCATATCGTCAATGCCAAATTTGGGTTGAATACCCATACGGAGCGAATGGATAACGAGAGAATGATTAAGAACATATATGTGGCGAATGTGAACTTGGAACACAGATCAATCAGAAGCTAAAATCTGGTGGTGTCAAAAGTCTGCGTAATCGGAGGGCATTTATGACTAGATGTGAAGGAAGCTAGGAGTGTATGTGGGGAAAAAAAAGTGTGGCGTTCCACCCTCTCTGCCTACTCCTGCGGGGAAACGGCGTATCGATAAAATTAATAAAGGTGTGTTGAGATGGTTTGGGCATGTGAATCGAACGAGTGAAGAAAGGATAGTAAAACAAATAAGTGGTTACTAATAAAAGCACAGGAAGACCGAGGAAAACTTGGCATTATAAAGTATTACTAATACTTGGATGTGGTCAGGTCATAAGTCGGAATAATCGCTGGGTATGTACCACATATGAGGAGACCCATGAATGTACAATACAATAGCGGAAGCGAAGATTATTAGGAAAGGTAAAGTTGTACGATGTTTGATCTGTTTTCTCTGTCTACCACTGCGGGAAGCAGCGTGCTGGTTAGTTCGTTAGTTAGTATACATATTTGTGATGTTGGGCGATTGATTGCATTAACATTTAAAAGCAAATAGCACAGCAGCCGAAGCCATTGTCCTATTGCCTAGACTTCAAAGTCCATTCATCATGCCGAAACCGCGCTGTCAAGAGAGACATTAGTGAAATTTGAAATACACGCCGCTGACCTGTATACAATGAGTTCGCTTACTTATTCATAAATATCACTCGTGACGGTTTGGATACAGATCTAATTACATAAGAGGCTTCTCTATGTTTCCGCCTTGCATCATACGGAAGACGGTTCAAATGCAAACATGATATTGGTAATGCATCTCTCTTTATACATGTATGTGGCGTATTTACTTCTACATATGATTATACATGTCGCCCACTCTTTCAAAAACGACATATATTACAGTATATCAAAAAACATGATTTTTCAGGAAATCGTTTTTAAAGTTTAAGAATACAATAAAATGTACTAAAAATAAATATCAAGCCACTTATTGAACTTTTTACTAAGCAACAGATCTTTTTAGGTAAAACCTGAAGGTTTTTTCTCCATTTGAAAAATATTTAGTTTATTTAAAAACATAATTAAACTATACCTTTTCTTCAAAATGCAAAAACAACACTTTCTGCCCTGTAGCGGGTAGTTATTAAGTTTAAAATATGCCGCTTTTTCTAGGATATAGTACATTTTCTGGGCATTCCGGAAACATGCACAACTAAACATTGACGATTTTTGATATATGACGTTGTTGAAAGGAGTGAGCGATGTGTATGTTGGCTATACGCGTTGTGTCATAATTAATTTAAAGAAAAAGTGGTATTCATTAAGTCAAATTTTAATTAAAAGTTGATAGATAATACCACAAAGCCTGCCGAATGAATACATGAAAATTAATATTTTTTAACATGTTTTTTTTTTTTAAATTACTTAACATCCAAGTGACTCTGAAATCTGGCTACGGCTTATGCAACACCGCTTATCGTTCCCTTACTTAAACTTAATAAGTTTTACAGCCTGTACCTAAACGTGAATGGATTAAGTCTTTATGTTCGAAATTACTTTAATTTAATGTAATTCATTTGTGAAAATTCTAGGCAAGTACCTACACACGCTATTTTTAACAAAAATAATTTGCACACTTTTTTAAAGTGAAACATTTTAGGCAGCAATTTGATGATCGATAATTGGATGAGAATTGAGAGTGAGATTTCAAGGACGCGTCACGTTTATCGGGCAAATATTTAATATTAGCTTTATACA
Organism: Brachycentrus maculatus; assembly: GCF_059751285.1. Classification (NCBI taxonomy): domain Eukaryota; kingdom Metazoa; phylum Arthropoda; class Insecta; order Trichoptera; family Brachycentridae; genus Brachycentrus; species Brachycentrus maculatus. Next base: position 607,162 of record NW_028280782.1, read on the forward strand.
GCAATGCATTGCTGAAGCCAGTCCAATTCAATGAAAAAGAAAGCACACATTTCTAATATGTTTCATTTGACAAAGCTTATGAAATATTAAAAATCTACGAATAAATAGTATGCAATACCCTATGCACTCAACGCGCATTTGTCTTAGAGATCATACATATTTCGACTGCATTCAGTCTACTTTCATCCTTCTTTTGCCAACTCCATGATTACTTCCATACATAAGGGTTTGGAACAAGGACTCCTTTGTGAACTGCCAGTTTGGCTTCCGCTGTAAGGCATGTTTGCTACAAATAATTTCAGTGGACCATTCAATCTGTTCCCAGCATTCGCTCTCTTCTCTATAACTTCATCAATCTTTCCATCGTCTTAATTATACGAAATCATAATTTTAAATATGACATAATATTTTATACTTAGACGGTAGCGTGAGTACGTCTAGTATAAATATTTCACAATTATTTAATTTTAAAATCTATTTTGTTTACTTATCATTATTTCAAATCGATTGAAATCCATTTGCTTTTTAGGTTAAATTTTGCAATCGTCAAATTACAAAACCATTTTGCTCATTCTATAACCATATTGGATTTGCGAAAAGGTTGAAGATGACACACGTCTCTTTGTGGCTATTATAATCTCAAGATAAATGATTGATGGATATTGATAAACCAATATTACCAGGGAGATAGTATTACCAAACGTTTAGAAGTGAAGTATGGATTTGGCAAAAGAAGGATGAGAGTAGACTGAATGCAGCCGAAATGCAATATCTCAGTACGGAAAAACCATGTATGATAGATGTTCAAATGGTGCAATAAGGAAGGAACGCAAAGCTGAGATAAGCATTATCGATAAAATTAAGAAAGATGTGTTGAGATGGTTTGGGCATGTGAATAAAATAAGTGAAGAAAGAACGGTTAAATAAATTCATATTATTTCGTAATGGGGTCTTTTCCAAACCATGTTTTTTAAACAGTACCCTCTCCTTCTGAAAGCAATGGCAGCGCCTTCTGTTGAACAAAATATTTTTTAACAGGTATCATACTTTTCAGTTATCCTCTGCTTCTGTTACCAACCACATTCGCCTTATAAACTATTATTTTTTCACTCATTCGATTCACATGCCCCAACCATCTCAACACACCTTTTAAATCCATTGGAAGTATACATGCATTGAACGTTTTCCTCTTCAGATGGTTGGAATGTTTGGGGGTCTTAGGACATTTCAAAACACTGGCCAACAATTTACAGCTTATATTTTGTAACTGGCATGAAAATACCTGATCTTTATGCATTTTGCATAGCTGAATTCAAAAACGAAAGCAAAAAAAATGTAGCCCTTCTGATTTTTTAGCTATGGATATTTTTAATTCTGATATTGACTAAAGTTTTTCTTATTATTTATATTTAAAAATATATAAACATATAATGTTATCGTATTCAATATTAATAAATTAATATATTTCCACTGTTACTCCATGATTATCAATACTTTTTTTTAATCCTTTAGACCTGTGACTTATACATGTCTAGATACCAACTACTATTACGGTTTCAACGTATGGGATCCATACAAACAATAATAAGACTGAAACATCAAAACTTGACGTGATACAAGCTTGTCACCATATAGACTTTGAATAAGAACGATTAACTTAGTCCAAATCAGACATCAATATTTAAGTTACAAAATCATTGTTGGCCAGTGTAATTTACCAAATGCAGCCCATCCTAAAGCTCTTCGCTTCTCTAGTTTGGATTCCATATTATCACTTCCCAGTTTGGCGTGTGACCCAAATAGACAAAGGTCTCAACTGTTGTGATATTTTGGCCTTTGATTTTTAATAACGAGAAATAAATGTTTCTATATTTTTTTAGTTATGAAACCGGAAATGGAATCGCCGCCGAAGAGCAGGGATATTTGAAGAACGCAGGAGATCCCGAGAAGGAGGCGCAAGTCGCCCAAGGACAGTACCAGTACACCGACCCTGAAGGAAATGTAAGGAAAACTACCCTTAAATAATTTTGACATCTCAACGTAATAGTTCAATAATCCGGTAGAAATATATCGTTTCTTTGTCTGACTACATACATAAATTCCATAATTGCAATTTATTTAATTATTAAAAAAATCTAAACGAGGGGGCAGGAGCGTGCATTACATATAGGCAGAAAATCAGTGCCTATCTTAACTTACCCGCGTGACATATAAACACGCAACCAGTACCTACCCTCCCTTACTAAAGTATTACCTATGTTACCTTACTACCTACCTCTATTGCCTACCTTAGTAAGTAGTACCAGCTTACCTTATTACCTACCTCTACTGCCTACCATAATTAATTATTTTTGCACGCCACTGCGAGAGCGTTACTTACGTCAGGATATGATTTTTTTATTGGAATGTAAAGATGATGAAAATTAGGCGCTTAAAAACAAGAAATTAGGTTTCGTAAAATATATAGACAATATCAATATCAAACAATATCAAGTATCAAATTAAATTAAATACGACATGAAATTATCGTCTGAATTCATTTATCTATTAACTATTAATGTATTTAGACATCTCAACATAGATGAAGAAAACTATGGAAGTCTTTTTATAAGATTTATTGATTCGGCATTAACTTTTTGGAGTGACATGATGATTATTTCAACAACAACAAAAAACTCTTGTAGATTACCATTTATTGAGTTGTATTTCGGTAGTTTTCGAAACTAATTGGACACGATTAGTTTCGAAAACTACAGTTGTTTTCTTCTACAAATGAATAGTAAACCTGAATATTTATTGTGCTAGTTAGTTTACTATTCATCTATAGATGAAAAAACTGTAGTTTTTTAAACAACGTAGTCATGTGTAATGAAATAAAATTCAATAAGTGGCATTATACAAGTATTTATTTTCTTTTAAATAATCTACATGTCATTCCACAAAGTTAATGCCGAATCAATAAATACGATAATAATGTTTAAATAAGACTTCCATATCATTCTTCATCTATTTTGAGATGTCTTAATGCATAAATAATAAATATCTGAATAAATTCATATGATAATATCATAGCATTATTATCTCATAAATTACATACGCTACCTTCGCAGTTTGCTTATGAATTCACTAAAATCTCTACCGTATAACATTGTATCGCAAAGTGTGTGCCGCGGCACACTGGTGTACCGTGTTGATTAGTTGGTGTGCCGCGGAAAAAAGTCTAGTTTTGTGAAAATATCACAATTCCTCCAAATTTGGATAGCCCGTGCTCAGTTAAGTAGGCTCGCATTTCGTATCAAACATAATATATTGAATCTCGCTCACTCCTTTCAACAACGCTATATATCAAAAATCGTCAATTTTAAGTTGTGCATGTTTTCGGAATGCCCAGAAAATGTACTATATCTTTAATGTACTATATATTTTTTATTTGATATTTACCCGCTACTAGGCAGAAAGTTTTGTTTTTGCATTTTGAAGAAAAGGTATTGTTTAATTATTTTTTAAAAATATACTTAACATTTTTCAAATGGAGAAAAAACATTCAGGTTTTACCTAGAAAGATCTGTTGCACAATAAAAAGTTCAATAAGTGGCTTGATATTTATTTTTATATTTTTAAAATTTAAAAACGATCTCCTGAAAAATCAAGTTTTTAGATACATGACGTTGATGAAGGGAGTTAGCGATATGTTACCATAATATGGTAAATATACACCTCTAAAATTTCTTAATTTGGTAGGTGTACCTCGGATAGAAAAAGTTTGCAGAATAATATACTGCGTACCCATTACATCACGTCTATAGCAATTGTTATGCTGTTTCTTGACATGACCTATTGAACTTCAAACAGAGTATACCACCGAATGGTTTCGTCAGAGCCAGAACACATGTTGAAACCGAGAGTGTGCAATATTGTACCTTTGTGTATCTCGCGTGAGTGTGCCAGTTATTTATTTTAATCAAATTCGGAAAAAATGTCTCGGCGATGTATTGTTAGGAAATTTTACCCAAAGGTCGACAACATGGCGTATTTTAAAACAATAAACAATAATGTCACAACTATTTCTGATTTAATTATCTCAGATAATATAGATAATAATAATTAATTGATATAAGGGAAAATATAAAATGAATTCGATCAATATAATTTTGAATATAATTTGAATTTAATTGCTTCTATATATTTTTTTTAAATCTGAGCATAGATGAAGAAGAATATATTATAAGAATATATAAAAGAGGGCTGGGAATTTATAGGGTTTGCAACCATCATATCACTCACTCCTTTCAACAACGTCATGTATCAAAAAACTTGATTTTTCAGGAGATCATTATTGAAGTTTAAAAATATAATGTAATGTATAAAAAATAAATATCAAGCCACTTATTGAATTTTTAATGTGCAACAGATCTTTTTAGGTAAAATCTGAATGTTTTTTCTCCATTTGAAAGCACAAAACCCTTTCTGCAAAATGCAAAAACAACACTTTCTGCTCTGTTGCGGGTAAATATTAAGTAAAAAATATGCCGCTTTTGCTGGGATATAGTATATTTTCTGGGCATTTCGAAAACATGCACAACTGAAAATTTACGATTTTTGATATATGACGTTGAAAGAAGTGAGGGATATGTTCTCAAATTAGTTATGAAGAAATCAATTTTATATTCAATCGATGATATCGCGTAATAATATACGATATTTGTCAGTAAAATAAATAAATAGTCATGTCAATTGTGTCGTCAAAGTGTCGGCTTGAGGTCCCGTGGTTAGTGTCGCGGACTCTCGAGTTTCTCGGTTCGAACCAACTCTACCACAATTTGAAACCTATTTCGAATAATGAGCCGCTTAGGCTCACATAAATTGTATGAAATTGAAATATTTGTGTAAATAATAAAAACACAAATATTTCTTTTTTTTAATTCAAAAAATAAAATAAAAATTCAATTTAATATTAAGTAACATAATAGCTCAAAATGAGTGATAATCGTTATTCACTTTGCTCGTCAGAATTGTCTAATTGTCGTTTGTGTCCAACGCTGAGACGTTGCATGTTAAATGACCCACTGGTAATTTTTTTGGGTCACTCTGGCGGTAATAAGGTAAATAATACTTTGTAAATTCTGACGCAATATAAAGACTTGTACCTACTCGGTATTGTGTACGTAGAGGATTATAGGTAATTGAATGATAATACGATTTCATACTTGACTTTTTACACAGTTTTCGCTTTTTATTGGTATTTAATATTTACTCAACGCAACGATAGATGGGGCCGAGAACTCACTTATGAAATAACGTATCAAGTTTATGATATACATAGTAAATGGGTTTACAAAATTTGAGTAGTGTGGTAATAATCAAGTATATGTATATTAATTTCTAAAATGTTTTTTTGGTGACACTTTGTTTCTACCACTTTTCTGGTCCTATATTTGTACATTTTTGGTATTGAAAATGAGAAGATGCTTGTCGAAAATTAGTATAAAAAAATAAAAATGATTTAAAACTACACATGAATTTTATTAGTCTTAGGGTATTAGCAAAAAGGCCACAATAATTTTAAAATATTTAAATTGAATACAGTTCGTTATTTTCAGCATTTAGATTCAGCAGTCACTTTTTTTAGATCCATTTTTTTACCACTTTCATGTGATGTGAAATGCATTTAAACACGAGCTACAAAAGATTTGAATAAATAGTGGTATTTACCAAATAAAATTTGGCTTTTTAAAAGAATCTGACAAAAGTATATTTCTTTATAAAATTTTAATGTTTTTTTTCTTAACAGCTCATCCGTGTGACTTACATCGCTGATGAGAATGGATTCCAGCCTCAGGGTGACCATTTGCCGACCCCACCCCCCATTCCGGAAGCGATCCAGAGGGCTCTAGCTTACCTTGCCACCGCCCCACCTCAACCGGAAGACCGCCAATAAATTACCCTTCAGCTAAACGACAAATCGACACCATATTATATAAATGAGATAATCAAATTACTTAAATAACACGTGAAATATCCAAGAATGATCGACTGTATGTGCAGACAAATGTATATATATAGTATCTTCTTCCTGGCTCCATTCCAACTTATCGTCTTTGTTGACTTTTGGAGTCAGCTCTCCTCATCCTCAGGTTGTAGGCCCTTCTGTCATGGATAACGTCACCTAGGCCATGCCTTTAAATCATGTTTTCTTTCTGAAACATCCATGAATTATTTTACTTCCTCTCGAAGAAGATCCATGGTGATTGCCTGGTTCACAATATGATCTCTTTTGTCCTTTATATACATCTATAAATATACCTCTCTCCCTTCAAATCCTTACCCGATCCTACTCCCTTATATTGCCAAAAATCAATTATCATATATCCCTTATTATGTTTGGTGTAAAACAAAACATAAACCTTCTTATTTCACAATATTTTGGTTGTGCTCAAATCTAGGTTTCTCCACTTAGGAGTTATTCTTATATTTTGTCATCTCAACATAGATGAAGAAGATAAATCATATTTTCGTATTATTTTGTTTACATAAAATACGTGTTTATACGATCATTCCTGTTTATTTCCCGTGGCTGATAAATATGAAAAAAAAAATACTCCTAATGATGCATTTAAATTAAAAATGTACAGGACTGATTTGTAAACGTTTTAAATCTACTTGTGTTAGCATGTGTATGTGAATATTGTATATTTTGTCAATAATTATGTATATGAGTGAATTTTTTGTGTAAATATGTATCTCATTATGTAATTTGTAAACATCCCGGATATGATGCAGTTTGTAAAAAGATTGAACATATAAATATACTATGGAAGAGAAATTAATTTTCTTTTATTTCATTTTCAGGCCATTGTCTCTTTTTTATTTTGCAACAATCACATTTCTTTAACAAATATTCAGGATTTCATAAATTTCAGATGAAAATGAATCATTCAATGCAATACCGTATAATGTTTCAAAACGACTCATAGCAGCAGTTCAACACTTGACTGATTTTTAACAGAGAAATTCATCATCATAATACACGAAGACATAATAAAATACACGTGGAACCGATAAAAATAATTTAGTTTGAAGAAAAAACATTGCAATATATTGTCTACACCCAAATTAACCAGCTGCCTGACATCTTATAACTTTAAAAAGATATTTGTGTTGGTTATAAGTTATATTTTCTCATTTATTACCTTTAAACAGGCTTCTTAATTTTTGTTTTTTTTTTATATACCTGTTTTCCTAAATTCTAATCCAAAATGTATGGAAGAGAAGTATGGAATAGACAAAACCAGGATGAAAATCGACTAAATGCAGTAGAAATGCGATCTCTCAGTGCGGAAAAACCATGTATGATAGATGTTCCAATGGTGAAATAAGGAAAGAATGCAAGGCTGAGATAAGCATTATCGATAAAATTAGGAAAGGTGGGTATGTGAAACGAATGACTGAAGTCAGAACGGCAAGACAAATTGATGAAGTGGATGAAATTGGAAATAGGAGCAGAGGAAGACCGAGAAAAACTTGGCATGATTGAGTATTTTAAATTCTTTGAAAAAGGTCAGGTCAGGAGTCAGAAGTATCAGCGGGTATGTTGGAGGAGATAAAGACAAAATAATGTGTTTGCAAAGACAGATTGGTGTGGCATTTTATTCTCTCTGCCTACCCCTGCGAGAAAGCGGCGTGATGATAAATTACATCAACATTTTAATGAATCACCAAGAACTTTTTCAAAATAAAAATTTCAAATAATTACATTAATTGATTCGGCAGACACTTTGTAGTAATATCTATCCATTTCAATTCGAATTCCACATGGCAAATACAACTATTATCGTAATAGTGGTATTTACTAGGTAAAATTTAAATAACCAATTAAATAACTCATTCTAAGAATTTTCCGACAGTTTTGTGCGTACAATTTTCTTTAAATGTGAAGGCCGATATAAATGAATGAGAAGATAATCGATGTTCTGATATCCTGGTAAATAAATTACTTGAGAATTACGTGTATTATACAAAGTTTAAATTAAATTTGATATTTAATATGATTACTGTTATGTACTTAGATGGTAGAAAATGATCAGATATAATTTGCCAGTACTTTGCCATTAGATTATTATAAATAAGTATAACCATGTTTTTTAAATGTTCAAGTACTATCTACCCTCTCATTGCAAAAAGCCATATATGGTATCAAACGTTTTGATCAATATAACTAGTCTGTTTTTGGTTGGTCGGATGTACTGTACTTATTTATTTTTAGTAGATAAATAAATAAAGACTAAATACCACCTGTACAATGCCTGCATTGCTCCTGTTCTCTTATACGGCTGTGAAACATGGCACCTTACAAGGGCCCAGAGCAGCCGTGTACTGAGCTTTGAGAATAGGTGTCTGCGAAGAATTTTAGACGTACGGTGGTTTGACATTGTGAGGAATGAAGAGATAAGGCGTAGGACGAAGCAAATCTTGGTCACAACTGTCGTCAAGAAAAGGCGATTCAGTTGGCTAGGCCATGTACTCCGCATGCCTCCCGAGAGCCGCCATCAAGCTTTACTTTACAAGGTATCAGGTTCGCGCCGCCCAGGACGACCACTGTTGACAATTTGTAGACAGTTCTCGTCTGAACTTCGGGAGCATGCAAGAAAGCCGAGAGGAAAGCCTAGAGACAGTTTGTGGACTCCATATGCTTCGCAAAGGGAGCGGATATGGTTTAATTAACACCTAAAGCGCGATGGCCTCAAACAAAACGCGCCCAGCGGTGGTGGGTCTGATCTGACCCAGTACAGAAATCGCCTTTTAGGCGTTTTTCGTCGGGTTTTTATATTTTATATATTATTCAAAATAGCCTACATAGCAATAGGATAATGTGTCATAAGTTTTGTATGAGAATTTTCAAGTTTTTGATAGTTTTGAAATTAAATTATCCAAGCGCATTATTTTACATCCAAACGCGACAGCGCGCTGCGGCTCACTACCACAGACTAACTAATTTATATACTCGCTACTACCGCGGAGCATGTCACACGCGCATGTAGCATGGTTGGCAATAAAGCAGTGATTGTAAACATTTTTATTTTTACTGAATTCAAATAATTTGTGTTTTTAATTTTATAACTATATTTTAAGTCAACATCATAACAGATAGAATTATTAACAAAATGCAACTAAGTAATTATCTTCAAATATAAAACGTGGCAGTTAGCTCCAAAAACCACAAAATGATTCTAGGATTTTGAGTTAATGTTTCAAGATAAATTTTTGTCCATAATGCAATTAAAATTCATTTTAAATACAGTGAAAATATTTAAATTTTCATTGAAAAATATATACGGAATTGCCCAAAATGGTGTAAATATTCATTTAAAGTTCGCCATTTCTTACATAAACATTTTGCGGGTTTTAGAAATTATGAATACAATTTTGTACGAAACCAAATAAAACTAATTATTATAAAAATTTTATATACAAGTTCGTTAGACATAATAGGTATGATATTTAATTTTATTATTGACCAATAAATTATTACCAAAAAATAAGAGGACAATCGGTACTTTTCTTGTTGAAATCGATGTTTTTATCACTTACTGACATTTCTTATAAAACCACGTTTTCCGTTGCACTTTCAAATTCTGAATCTAAGGTTTTTGAATTCTAAATCACTGTCATCTGCACTATTCTCTCACTTTTCTTTCACTTTTAGAACTGTCCAAAAGTCGTTCAATCTCGTCATGAGATAATTATTTTTTTCCTGCCATTGTGGTAAAGTGTCGAAAAGATTTAAAAAAAATAAAACTATAAATCGTTCAAATATAAAACAGTTTATTGTGAAGGTCTGTGTTTTGTAATATTAATATTTTTTAAATGTAGATTTACTTTATAGTCTATATATATGATATTTAATCCGTCATACAAGTAAACAAATAAATCAGTTAAAAACAAATATAAAAAAAAAACAATAAACGGAAACAATCGCCAAAGATTGACAATGTATGCTTTTGTTTTTGGGATTTCAAAATCACGGCAGACGGCACACTAACACATTGATAGCGAACAACTGACCTTACTCAATATGATTTTTGATATTTTATTTGTTCTTTTTTTTTAAATAACTCATTTGAATCTGGTCCAATAATTTTCGTTTGTATCTCAATTTGTAGGTAATTTTATGAAGAACGATTACACTTAAAGAAAACGACGTAAACAAATTACCTATTACGTAATCAATAATTTTCCGCGATGGTGGGTCTGACCAGACCCACCATCGCAGAGGAGGTGTTAATTTAAATTAATTTAATTATCTACTAAATTCTACTTCTTCTTCTGTGCATATCATGTCAGATCCCCTTGACTTGAAAAAATAGCTTCCACTTGACAAAACCTTATACAATAGATGCTAAGAAGAGTAAAAATTTTGATTGAGCTAAAATGAGATCGTATTAAATATCGATTTGTGATAAAACTAATAAACAAAATATTTTACAAAACTTTTTACGAAAATACAACAAAAAAGTTTTGTTTCAATTAATCTGTTCGATACTGTAGTGGCAAATTGTCGAAACATAACCCCCTCATTTAACAGGGACAGGGATGTCTGTAGGCCGTGAGAATATAAGAGCTAAAGTCGAGGTAATGGAGTCAAAAGGTCGTCTGCGATATTGTGAATTTGTGATGAAATCTTCAAGCCGATCTGTGTGAGTCGCCAATTGTTGCGTTGTCAAATTCTCATTAACTCCGAATAATAACGAAATATTGGTATTCCAATAAGTTGAACAATATTTCACTTAACACGCTATAATATAGCAATCAGAAATGCAGTAAAAATTAGTTCAAAAATGAATCATACGATACTATTTTCTATCAAAAGTCACTGTTTGGTGTGTTTTATGGGCAGGTGGAATCATTGGCCCATATTTATTTTAAAGACGATCCTGGCTAGAATGCAGTCAATGGAGAGCGCTACAGAACAATGAATACTTTATAAAATAAATTAACTTTGTTTTCACCCTTTTTTATTAATACAATTTAACCTACCGGTTTCAACAAGAGCCTTGTCATCATCAGGGTTTATTTTTGATGATGGCAAGGATCTTGTTGAAACCAGTAGGTTAAATTGTAGTAATAAAAAAAAGTGGTGAAAAAAAAGTTTATTTATTTTGTAAAGTTTATAAAATGTGCCACCAAGTATCTGCGAAAAACATTCAAGAAACAATGAATACTGACTTCTTCGTACCTCAGTTTAACGGCATTGATGTGAAAGAGCTGTGGTTTCAATAAGATGGCGCAACATGCTACACGGTGGGTGCCACCATCAATTTGAATTTGAATATCTCTTAAAAACACCATATACCATTTACTCGTATAAACGAGGCCTGTTCAAATAATACATTAATCTGACATCATTAAACCAAATGTATTTTATTTATTCTGCATAGAAGTTACATGTCTAGGTCCCCCTTCAAAATAGTCACCTTCCCGACGCACACACTTATCCCAACGGTATTCCCACTTTTGGAAAGAGTCCTGGAACGCTTCTTTTGTGATGTCCTTCAGCTCATTCATCGCATTTGCCTCAATCTCGGGAATCGTCTCAAATCTTCTTCATTTCAAAGGTCTTTTGGGTTTGGGGAACAATAAAAAGTCAGAAGGATCAAGATCAGGTGAGTAGGGTGGGTGGGGAAGAACAGTGATCGAGTATTTGGCCATAAAATCACGAGTTTTGAAATCTAAATGAACTAGATCATTGTCGTGATCGTTGTTGTTTCATCAGCTATTTTATTTACTATGAAAATCCTTGATTTTTGGCACAGAAAGGAGACTGATTTTATATGTATATAAATAAATAATTATTGAGATTATTCATGATAATAATTTATTTTAAATTTCCCCTCAGCTCATCGCTTTAACTTTGAATGGTAGTTAATGCCCTCTGTGTGTTAGATACGAAACTATAATCATAGAAATCCACTTACTTTATTATGTTGCACAAGTTTACATAATATCTAAGTATTTCCTAGAACAGAGCTTTTAGTCGTTTACATTAGATCTATTGAAGTCGGCAGTACAAACATTTAAAAATTAGACTGGTTAAAAAAAAATAAACGCCATTAGAAAATAAAATCCTGATTCGTTGTAACAACATTTTAGAAAATTTTCTTAAAGAAATAAATATAAAATATTGTTTTTAACCGCTATTGATTGTGGCACCATTATTTCAATCCTTTTACGTGTTCATCCCTAAAGAAGACAAGGTGCTTATCGAAACCAGTTGGAATAAAAGTACCAAAAATAAATGTTTAATTTTATTTTAATGTATTATTTACCCTTTAATGTTTAAAAAACGACGAATAACGTTGACATCGACGTAGTAATACTAAATATTTTTATTTTTTATTATTAACAGAAATTGTATACATTTATTTAAATCACAATCTTTAACGTATTGAAAAAAATCATTTTGCAGAGACCCACCAAGCCACCTTGTGTGTCTTGTCGGTGGAACTCTTTTTAAATATATTTTTTATTGTTTTTAATTATTATAACCTAATACAATATTGGTATTACTATACTATTATTATAACCTAATTATATGCACACAAAAAAGAGCGAAATATTAAGAATATATACATTTTGCAACTTTCATAAAATTTACTCCCTTTGCCTTAAAATACAGAATTTTATTTTGACCTCTAACATCCGTCAGCAACAAATTTAAAACGTTCGGAACGATATATTGCAGTGTTCGACTCCCATTTTTATTATTTATTCTTGATATTAGCGATTTGATTTCGTTAGCAAAAATATAAGTAAGAATTTGGGTTTAAAATTAATGCTTTACGTTGTATGAGAGCAGTAGGTACTATTTAATTTCTATTATACAGGGGTGTAATGGGATTATTATCATTAAATATTAAATTGTTTAACCTGTATTAAGAGTACATGTATTAAAGGAGTGTGTAAGAATATTATCATAAATAATATTACAACCGCTTTTTTTTAGGTTTTTTCCACATTTATTATATTTGACCAATGATATGTTTTGTCGTTAGCGACATCATTAGACTGGTGATGTCAGTAACGACGAAACTCGATCATTGGTTATGTAAAATAATGTGGAAAAAACTATAAAGATGCTATTTTACTAAATAAAATATAGTTCCACCGAGAAATTCCAATGCAAAACATAAATATTACCATATTATTTTTTGACATCTCATCAAAGATGAAGTAGAATACAGAAGTAAGGGCATTTACCGGGCTGACGACCGTCATACGTTGGTTTAAGTGATTCTACCCATTATTGACAACCACGCTACTCAAATTCTTGGAAGTTCTATATATATGAACGAATTTTAAAACATTATTCTTGAAACACTAGAACTTCACAAGAGGCATCTATTGGTGAGATGAAAAGAAGTTTTTTATTGAGCAGAAATCCTTTTATTAGTATGTGAAGTCCGAATCCTGGATTATATTCACACACGTGAGAAACGCCAGAAAACATCATTTTCATTTTTATTATTTAAGCTTATAATTTGACCAGATAATTTATTTACAACATTTGAGTGTGTCCAAATACTTGTTCACAAAATCTGGATTATCTCCAATTACATAACATTAAAATAACTCCTGTAATTGGAGATAATCCAGATTTTGTGAACAAGTATTCGGACACACTCAAAATGTTGTAAATAAATATTATAAAATTTTTTGTTTGACAAGTATCGCAATGACATGTATTTCATATATAACTAAATCTCACACATTGTATTTACATGTAAAATGTACATATGTACATGTCTTGGCAATTGACGAATTATTTTGAGACAAGTTTAACGTGTATATTTCTCAAAATACTAAATTAGTAGTCAAATTTCATCAACATTTTTCGAAAATCCTCCTGACCTTTGCTAGATATGACAAACATCAGACTAGAGTATACTGACGCAACTTTACAGACAATTTCTTCACTAAGCGGGGAGTCTTCAAATACGAATTATTTGGATTTTTTAAATTGATTTTTTCTTGATAAATCTACTTTTTCTTAAAATCTATTTTGACATGTCGCTCACTCCTTTGAACAACGTCATAAATCAAAAAACTTGATTTTTCAGGAGATCGTCTTAAAAGCTCAAGAATATAATGAAATTTATTAAAAATAAATATCAAGCCGCTTATTGAACTGTTACTGTGCAGGTAAAACCTGATGGTGTTTTCTCCATTTAAATTTTTTTAGTATATTTAATAAACTAATTAAACAATACGTTTTCTTCAAAATGCAAAAACAACACTTTCTTCCCTATAGCGGGTAAATATTAAGTTAAGAATATGCCACTTTTGGTGGGATAAAGTACAAAACCGAAAATTGACGATTTTTGATATATGACGTTGTTGAAAGGTTGAGCTATGAATGTATTTCGATTTCATTTTCAAACACCGTATGATGCAAATTTTGAGATATTTTTAAACCCCTGCATAAACGATAGTGCATAGAGCACTGCATCATATAAACATAGTGTTATCTTGTTCGTTAACACATGAAGGAAAGGTAATCAGCCGCCCGCTTTAGGTACCAGTACAGGGTAATATTGAATAATAATAATCCAAAAATTTTAAAAATTTTACATATTGAAGACAGTATTTTTAATAGATGCAAAACATATCTGAATGAATCACAATATACCCTTTTCCTTTAAATTTCAAGTGCAAAAAATAGTCTTTAAAGTGTAAATTTATGACAAATAATAATGAATATTTTTTTTATTTTTTATTTTTTGGTTCCTAGTAAGTATCCTTTATAAATAAATATTTAAAATTTGAAATCGTTATAATGATGTACATAATTGTGAGAATTATTTTCAGTGTTTAGTCGTTTACAGTTGGTAGCGAAAAGCTAACTAGTCGACTTTTGGTATTGAATGTTTTAATTGGATCCAATTTCACATGTTTGTCACAAGAGAATTTCATAGAAAAAATTGGGACAACCTATTCAACATAACAACAATGATTTTGTAGCTGAAATATTGATGACTGATTTGGACTAAGTTAATCGTTCTTATTCAAAATCTATATGGTGACTGGTTCTTATTCAAAGTCTATGTAGTGACAAGCTTTCATCACATCAAGTTTTGATGTAACAGCCAAATTTATGTTTGTATGGACCCCATACGTTGAAACCCTAATATTGGTTGGTATCTAGACATGTTGCAGTCTAAGGTCTAAGTTATTTATAAAAAAAGTATTGATAATTATGCAGTAACAGTGGAAATAAATTAACTTATCAATATTGAATACGATAGGTTTTTATATATATTTTTACATTAAAAATAAGATAAACTTTATCCAATATCAGAGTTAAAAATATCCATAACTAAAAAATCTGACGTGCTACATTTTGTATGGTTTCGTTATTGAATTCAACTATGCAAAGTGCAAAAAGATCAGGTATTTTCATGCCAGTTACAAAATAAAAGTTGTAAATTGTTGGCCAGTGTTATTATTTTAAATGAAATGCACTGCCGACAATTCCAGTCACCGGCATAGACTCCCACCTTAATGTATTATCAAGAAGGCCTGTGCAAATCTTTTAGAATCGAGACAGTGGAATTGCACAAAAGCGATAATGTCGTAAGAAGATTTTTCTGATTCTGATTCCTTTCATATAAATAGCTAGAGAGATGTAATCTCGACACAGTGCTCCGACATTCAACTTGATCACAACTCACTATCAAAATGAAAACAGCTGTAAGTATTTTGAATATTAAAAGGATTGTTGACTTTGTGGTAGGGTGATACAACACTCTTCTTAAATAAGAGGTCTTAAATTAGATTACTTAGAAATATTAGAAATAAAAAAGGCAATTAATAATAATTTACTACAGTTCGTTATTAAATATGTTTCCAATCACTCAACATCCCTGATCCTTTTTGACTGTGACTGCTAATCAATACAAAAAATAAAGCCACTTAAGATCTATCCAAGCTCCTTTGCCTAACCGTCAAAATATTTTGAATATTGTAAAGTAGATAGTGTTTTAGTATTAATCAGTCTTGATAAAGAAGCGTTTAGCTTCGAAACAGGTAAACATTATAATTAAGTAACAAAAATATATTTATAGTGATTTTAAAACAAAGTTACATTTTTATTATGTACTATTCTTATCATTCATCGTTTACTTTATTTAGTGCCACTTAAAAACACTACTTCACTACTTCATGTAGTCTACATTTGACCTGATGATGACCTGGAATGATAATTTTGAAATCAATAGTCATTTAGTAGTGTTTTCTAGTGGAAATACACAAAGTGAACGATGAATGATAAGGAGAGTGTAATACAGGTTTTTCACTTGAAATTTGTGCATACTGAATTTTACATACTAAATTGCACACCTTTCAAAACGAATTTGACGCTGTTTTGTATTTTATAAAAAACTAAGAATTATTAAACTTTATTAAAATTAGTACTACACATACCGTCAGTGTGAAAAACCTGCCCGCATCCTTTATTCGTAAGACAAACAAGTGCGTTAGTCATCAAGTTGGCAAGTCTGCGCCGCGCGCTGTCATAGTCTGTGCGCGCGATATGTACTCAAGCTTCTTACCTTATGATTTTTTCATTTATTTCTATAAAATATGTTTCTTATGCCAATTTATTTTACCTGTTGATTGTTTTTATACTTTGCCATGTGTAGGTATTAGTTTTGGTTATTTAAAAAAATATATAATTTGATATATGTGTTCCAGTCTTGTTAACCTTAATCCCATGTCCCAAAATGAGAAATAGAAATTTCTCATCGGGAATATTATATGTATATATGACTTGTGTTTGCAATATGTTTTGAAATAAATGAAAAAAAAATAAAAATAAAATAAAGTTTTCAGACAAAATTTTCAAAGACGTGTTTGGATATAAAATAAATGTTTATTTTCAGTTAATCTTCTTGGTATGGTGCGCGATGACGCTCGCGGAAGAACCGGTGGCAATTCTCCGTCAGGATTCCATCGTCAACCCTGATGGAAGCTACCAATGGAGCTACGAGACGGCCAACGGAATCTCCGCCTCTGAAAGCGGAGCTCTCAAGAACGCTGGAAACCCTGAATTGGAAGCCATGGCGGCCCAGGGACAATTCCAGTACACGGCTCCAGACGGTCAAGTTATCCAGCTGTCATACGAAGCCGACGAAAACGGCTTCAGACCCGTCGGAGCTCATTTACCAACGCCTCCACCCATCCCGGCTGATATACAGAAGGCACTGGACTACATTGCGAGCCTGCCACCGCAGGCGCTGCAGCAATGATTCACATCCGACCATCTCTCGTTCAAAATATCATGCAGACATTGTGATATTCGAAATAATACTTTTGTAAATATATTATAGTCTTAATAAAAATAGGTTATTACGACTGCAAGAATTTTATTTCAAAATAGTATTAAGCTTTCAAATAACTACATTTTGACATATCGGCATACCATAGATGAAGAAGAATATGGAAATTTTCTTTTTTGACATCTCATCAAAGATTAAGAAGAATGTAGAAGTCTGGGCATTTACGGGGCTGACGACTACTTTATCTTTGATGAGATGTCAAAAAATAATATGAAAATAACTCCTGTAATTAAAGATAATCCAGATTTTTTGAACAAGTATTTGGACACACTCAAAATGTTGTAAAGAATATGGAACTCTGGGTATTAACAGGACTTATGACTTATTATAGACCGCATAAAAATGCAATTCCATCACGAAGTGTCAGTGGATAATATAAATCTATTATAGACCGATTAAATGATCACTTAATACACGTCTGACATTCACCATTCTACCCATGATTGACAACCACACTTCTCGAATTTTTGGAACTCTATTATTATATTATATAGCCAAATAAATGCTTCTCAAACCAATCATAGATGGCTCCTGTAGACTGAAACATAAAACTTCAAGAGATTTATTATATATGTATACAGTGATTGCTTAAACCAGACTATGACAGGTCGTAAACCACAGATATCCAAATTCTTTTTCATCTTTGTTGAGATGTCGAAATGATAAATAAAATATTATTTAATAAATCTGCTTCAAAACGATGTATGATTTGTATGATATGCGTTAGAAGTCGTAAGCCCGGTAAATACACGAACTTCCACATTCTTCTTCATCTTTGTTGAGATGTCAAATATATATATTTTTTATTTATTTGACGAAAAGCCACTGCCAAATTAAATAAATATCTAAACGAAAATGACGTAATTTTTACATTTTTAGTTTGGTAAATAACCCGTGTGTTGGAAAACATCCAATAAATAATAATTCTTATTTATTGTATATGCTGTATTGAAAAAAAACACCATTTGAAGATGATTTTACATGATCTGCAATAAATATCGTATTATTGTAATTGCATGAATCGACTCAATAATTCTGAATTGATGTTTATTATGTTGTGGGACATGGCGAACCTATGGTACGAGAATGAAGAGAATAAAATTGATTTTACATTTTTTTAGTTTAAGTATAGACTTACAGACGAAAGTACTACTTTATAAAATTAAACAACTTTGTTTTAACCACTTAAAAAAAAATAAAAATTAAAAAAACAATATATATATATATATATATATATATATATATATATATATATATATATATATATATATATATATACATTTATATATATATATATATATATATATATATATATATATATATATATATATATATATATATATATATATATATATATATATATATATATATATATATATATATATATATATATATATATGTATATATATATATATATATATATATATATATATATAAATATATATTTACAACATTTTGAGTGTATCCAAATACTTGTTCACAAAAGCTGGATTATCTCCAATTACAGGAGTTATTTTCATATTATTTTTTGACATCTCATCAAAGATGAAGAAGAATATGGAAGTCAGGGCATTTACGGGGCTGAGGACCGTCATAGGCTGGTTTAAGTGATCGCTTTACACACGTGTAACATTCACCAATTCTACCCATTATTGACAACCACACTACTCAAATTCTCGGAAGTTCTATATATATATATATATATATATATATATATATATATATATATATATATATATATATATATATATATATATATATATATATATATATATATATATATATATATATATATATATATATATATATATATATATATATATATATATATATATATATATATATATATATATATATATATATATATATATATATATATATATATATATAAACCAATTTAGAAACCTTGTTCTTGAATCACTAGAACTTCACTAGAGACATCTTTTAAACATATATTATTAGTACACTTTAACCTATCGGTTTCGATAAGAACCATCTTATCATCAGGGTTTATTAAATTCTAAAACATTAAAATACTCATAATTAATTACATTACATTACCCAAAAAAATCCTAAATGTTTTTTACGGAGTGTGTGGAAGTTATTGGTACGGGAATGTAATTAATTATGAGTATTTTAATGTTTTTAATGTTTTAGAATGTAATAAACCCTAATGATGACAAGGTTCTTGTCGAAACCGGTAGGTTTAAGTGTACTAATAATAAAAAAGTGGTTTAAACAAAGTTGTTTAATTTTATAAAGTTTATAAAATGTGCCACAAAGTATCTGCGAAAAACATTCAAGAAAGTACTACTGTTTGTATTCTATTAAAAGCTACCAGCTATGAACCCGATATAAAAAAAATTGGCATCTAGCTTCCGACAAAAAAAATCTCAATAATAATGAAGTTTTAAGGGTTTTAATGTTTTTTTAATTTTTTATATTATTTTATGACATCTCAACATACATGAAGAAAAATAAATCTGGGCATTTACGGAGCTTACTACCGTCATAGGCTGGTTTAAGTGATCAATTTACACACTAGTAACATTCAACAATTCCAAGACTTTTAATTTAAGACATCTATATTCTTCCTCATCTATGTTAATGTCAATAATATTATATGAAAAATAACTTCCATAATTGGAGATAATTCAGATTAGTATTTAGAAGCACTCAAAATAATGTAAAGTCTATTTTTATTTATTTATTTTATTTTCCATTGATAAATACTTTATTTAATGTAAAAATGGTTTGTTTATGTTAAAAATCTGAAGTTACATAAACATTTGATGAATTTTTATTTCCATGGTATGGTGCACGCCACATATTATTAAATATTGAAGAAAAATGGCAATATCAAAATGGTTTGCTATCCCTGTTGTAGGTTAATGCAAGAAGGATGTTCATTTCCTTGATGTGAGTTCACGAAATGTTAACATACATAAAGACAGATTTATGCTTAGATAAACGTGATATCGACTCATATGGGTGCTATCATTTCATAAGCAACCATGTCCATATTTTAATTATTGGCAATTAACGAACAAAACTTAAATATTCGAATATTTTTGCATCTACAGTATCATAAAAATTTATTATATTAATAGTAAATCAAGTTTTTTTTTGCAATTATAAAAATATATCAAACGGATATTATCTCTTTTTTTTCATTGGTGAGTTATGTATATTTGATCATGCCAATTTTTTCTCGGTATTTCCCCGTTTCTATATCTAATTCCCCTTGCCACATATATTTATTTCACCTTTCTTTCCTCACTCATTCGATTCACCTTACCAAATTCATCTCAGCACGCCAATCCTAATTGTATCAAAAATGCTTATCTAACCCTTCACTTATTTTTTTCACCATTCTTACTATACATTCTACTATACATCATTTTACCGCACATTCATCTGAGATCTAATAGCATATTCAGTCCAATTTCATCCTTCATCCTTCTTTTGCCAACTTCATACATATGTAATATATATTCATGTTTATTGCAATTTAGAACCCCATAACATCCCTCTTAATAGTTTTCAGAATGAGGAAATTAGTATAAATGAGTTTGTCAAAAAAATGTATTCCTTGCTCTGTATACAACTGTAAAAAAACTGTTGATATCATATTGACCTATCTCAGATATCGCTCACTTCTTTCAACAACGTCCTATATTAAAAATCTTCAATTTTCAGTTCTGCATGTTTTCGGAATGCCCAGAAAATATACTATATCCCAGCAAAAGCGGCATATTTTAAACCTTATATATACCCGCTACAGGGCAGAAAGAGTTGTTTTTGCATTTTGAAGAAAAGGTTTTGTTTTTTTTAAATAAACTTAATATTTTTCAAGTGGAGAAAAAAAATCAGGTTTTACCTAAAAAGATCTGTTGCCCAATAAAAAGTTTAATAAGTGGCTTGATATTTATTTTGAATATATTTTATTAAGCTTTTTGATATATGACGTTGTTGAAAGGAGTGAGCAAAATGCGTTTTTAATGTAAGAACACATTTTTATTAAGTGCTGCCTTGAAATTGACTCCAATTGCGTTTCTTAATGTGATTTTTTTCCCATTAATGTTAATGCAATGATGTTTGTCACGAGTAACAGTAAATACATTATCAATAGCCTTCATTGATTAAAAAAAACAATTTTCGTTTGAATACTATCATATATTAACCTTTCCCGTACATATCATTAAAAAATTTCACGTGATCCGGAGGTTCATATTTGTATGGAAATCGTAGTACGCAGCTCGCAGCAACTCGCCGCAAACTGAGTCATATGGACATCTCATCCGTGCCAACGCGCCGTCACGTGGTGACTGAGTGCGGGTATCTTACATATTCCTTACAGGGTAAGGCAGAGGAAAAATTTTGCTTCAACAATCTGTTTTTCCAAACAATCCTCGCATCTTCCACATTCATGCATCTCCTGATACAAACCCGCCAAACATTCCGACTCCTGACTTGATCACATTGAAGTATTTGAAATGCTTGATCATGCCAACTTTTCCACGATCTTCCTCTGCTCATCCATGATGGCAGCACTACCTGTCGATAGTAACAGCAGAACAAGCAACATTGCTCATATCAGACTGCGTGTTTCTTAACACATACTTAAATATTATACGCCCAAAAGCATTGCTAAACAAAACATAATAAAAATGTGTTATATCTTTTCTTCTTCTTCTTAGTGAAGGCCTTGTGCCGTGTTTTAAAGTGGGATTAGCCTCATGCGATGTCGATTCCCACCTGTTAATCCATCTCTTTGGTGGTCTATCTTGGGGTTGGCCGTGCAGTGCAATATGTGTTAGTCTGGATGGTTCCATTCTTCTCACATGCGAATACCATTGTTTTTTCCGTTGCCTTCCCCACCTAACGACATCTTTGAACTCGTATATTTATCTTATTTTGGTGTTCCTTATTCCATCTCGAAGATAGATTTGCTCCTTAGAGTCTTCATTTCCGATACTCTTACAGCGTTTTTTACTGTTTTTCTCCTTTTTTTCATTTAACCAGCCCTAGCCATAGCAATGCGTAGTCGGGTACAGCTAGTTGAAGATAAATTGGTGTCTACCTCCCAAGACCACCAGAATAACGAGGTATTAATAATGGTATTTTATCACAATATTATTATAACATCGCAAATACAATTGATTTATCTATCCATGATACATGTTTTTTTTTCACCAAATAACGTAATGATTGTAGTATGAAAATATCGTCACCGTCTATTTACGGAACGATGCGCGATGATTAAAACTAGTGTGATGTTGAATATATATGTATTAATATCGAGGGTCACTAATAAATAAGAATGGAGGGTGCCCAGCGAATGTATTGCATAGAATTAGTATGGGGTAGATGAAGTTTCGATCCGTGACGAGAGTTCTTTGTGACCCAAAAATGTCAGCCAAGCTTAAGGGAAAAGTCCACCAAACAATTGTCGGGCCCGCACTCGTCTATGGCTCCGAATGCTGGACGATATATATATCACATACTCTAGGCAACTAGAGACTGCTGAAATTCGAATGCTAAGATGGCCAGCTGGAGCGTCCCTTGGAGACAAAACAAAGAGTTCACGCATTCGTTGAAGCCTGAACAGCTACAGAAAGGTAACATGATTCGAAAGAATGGCCTAGGTGACGTTGTCCATGATAGAATAACCTACAATCTGAGGACGAGGGGAGCTGACCCCAACGGTCTGCAAAGACGGTATGTTGGGATGGAGCCAGGAAGAATATATATAAAATACAATAACAGCTAAATAGTTTCTTCCACATATATTTTATTCGACCATTTACTGGGTTTCGTCGGTACCGACATCATCACTTAAACAAAATTCCTTATCATATCCATAAGAAGGCAGGGGTTGAAAACCGTGTTTTCTGTAAATTTTCAAAGGTAGAATTGTGAAAAATAACACCGTGTAAAATGATCACTTAACCGGCCTATGATGGTCGTAAACCCTGTAAATACCCCAAACTACATATCATTCTTTTACATATATTGAGATGTCAAATGATTAAAATTAATATCTTGAATGTTTTTCGCAGAAACTTTGTGGCACATTTTATAAACTTTATAAAACCAAACAACTTTGTTTTGACCACTTTTTTTAAACTATTAGTACACTTTAACCAACCGGTTTCGACAAGAACTTTGTCATCATCAGGGTTTATTAAATTCTAAAATATTAAAATAGGTACTCATAGTTAATTACATTCACTTACCAAAAACTTCCCCACACTTATTTTAGAATTCAATAAACCCTGATGATGACAAGGTTCTTGCCGAAACCGGTTGGTTTAAGTGTACTTATAATAAAAAAGTGGTTAAAACAAAGTTGTTTAATTTTATAAATATGAAAATTAAAATTATTTTAAGAGCTTATATTTTTAGTCACGTATTGCGTATTTCCAGCTTCAAATTCATATTATATTTGACAATTTGATGATGAACAATGATCATTTTGTCTTGAGCTGGAATAAAATTAAATGAAAACCTGGAAAAAGTTTCGAATACCTATCATGCATATACAAAGAGTATTGAAAAATTAAGATATAGCTATTATTTTTCACATCTCATCAAAGATGAAGAAGAATATGGAAGTCTGGGCATTTACGGGGCTGACGACCGTCATAGGCTGGTTTAAGTGATCACTTTACACACGTGTAACATTCACCAATTCTACCCATTATTGACAACCACACTACTCAAATTCTTGGAAGTCCTGTATATATGAACCACTTTAGAAACCTTGTTCTTGAATCACTAGAACTTCACTAGAGACATCTATTGGTGAGATGTAAAGAAGTATTTTATTAAGCAGAAACTCTTATATTTTCATATTATATCCATATCCAGACTTCCATATTCTTCTTCATCTTTGATGAGATGTCAAAAATAATATGAAAATAACTCCTGTAATTGGAGATAATCCAGATTTTGTGAACAAGTATTTGGAGACACTCAAAATGTTGTAAAGATATAGCTAATAGTTTTATCTTTAGTGTGAAGAACATAAGTTGCATTCCATCCTCATTTAAATTTCATTATTAGACAAAGATTACAAAAGGCGGTGTGAAACGAAAGTTGCATAACCGATAAGGTGATTCGGGTATTTACATAAATTAAGCTCTTGCAAAATATGTCTGTGATAACATATACAGGATGACGCAATAAGTATTGGCGATTTTCAGATAATACATTTTAATGTTTTGAACATTGAAAGCATTAACTTTGTGGATCATATTGATATATTATTTCGAGAAAAAATAAACCCTGAAGAGGACAACAGGTTGTTGCCGAAACTAGTTGGATAATAAAAATGTAAGTGGATCAAAACAAAAAGTCTTTTTATTTCTCGAAATAATAATAAAATTTCTATATTATTTTTTTATTAGATTTAAGTTTTGTAGCGACATTTCTTGGTGGAACTGCATTTTATAGAATTAAATAACAACTATGTATTTTTTTTTCACATTAAATTTATTTGACCAGTAACCGGGTTTCGTCGTAACTGATATCATTGGTCTAATATAACATTTTCAATTTATTTATTTAATTTTTTGTTAAATATTATACATATATGTCCTTCTAACCCTTATCCGCAACAAATGGTGCATAGGGCACTACATCGTATTGTCACAGTGTTATCTTGATCGTTACTTACATGAAGGCAAGGTTACTTACATGAAGGCACTCATGCGCTTCACGGACCAGTCGAGGGTTATATTAAAGAAATATTAGAGTGTAAAATCAATCATATTTATTTTCACTCCCTCTCTAAGAATCGAACAATTACAATTACACCATTTTTATATTCTATTCATATTGAAATCATTAATTTAAAAAAATTATAACATTTATCTTCTTAATAACCATAGCTCTGCACTTCATGTGCTTAAAATCAATGGAAACACAGCCCGGTTTCGTTATCCCGACGACAGTAAATAGAAATATTAAACGTATATTTCTCGCACTTTTACTACATTTTCGTACGTTGAGTTGAATGTTGATTTTGTTAATTGTATAAACAACTGATATTCATTTAAATTTTATCGAATATTGACCAATTTGAGATAAAAATAAAATGCATAAAATGTTCTTTAAAATTTTATTTCTACGGTGAAATTTTAAATACTCGTATTTATACTAAATACTGAGGTTAAAATTTACGATTTATTTTAAATGGTGTGAAGAAGTCACATTAAAAATAATCAAAGAAGAATTAAAGTTTTTGTATTTATAGGGGTTTGACTTGTCGCCTGTGTGGTTTTTGATCATGGGTAGAATGTTGAATGTTGCGTGTGTGCAAAGTGATCACTTAATATGACAAGTCATAATCCCTGTAAAAAGAGACTTTCATATTCTTCTTCATCTTGTTGAGATGTGAAAATCTCTTGTTTACATTAATAAACTCAAGAAAGAGGTCTCATAGAAGTGTTTTATTTTTTATTCAGATAAATGTTACTTTTTTCTTACAGCGATAAGTTTAGGCTTTGTACAAGTGTATATGTTAGGAATTTACTATGTATTTATTTATTCAAGAATCATGTTAAAATGATATAATATTTTTTAATGCTAGAGGCATGTGAGTTATGATAATCAAATGTAATTACTCTACCTACCATCGATTGATGGTTTTTTTATATTGAAATTACCGCTTGGTTTACGATTTTATGCCTACTGACCAATACCCATCATTAAATTGGATCTTGACATTCACGAATCCTACCTTGTGTATTTATTTGTACAATGATTCATATTTAAAAAAAATAATAAAGTTTACAGCATCGTACACGTAATACAAGAGAAACGTCACTTTGTGATAATATTATCAATAAAACAAATATCATTAATACGAGAAGTCATGAACTGCAACTGTATTATACAAGTCATCAATTTTAAAAAAAATTATCGAAAAACGTGTCACATTATATTTTAAGAAAAAGTGGTATTTGCCATGTGAAATTAAAAATTAAGGGAAAATCTATTTTTTTTCTCACACCATCCAACCAATGATATATCGAACTGTGAATTTATTGACAGAATAATGAACAATGCTCTATTTATGTAAACATTAAAACAAATCTAACGTCTATCATTAAACACAATTCTTCTTTATTTAAACCAATATCTGCTCCCAATGGTGCATAGGGCACTGCATCGTAGCGACACAGTGTTATTTTGATCGTTAATTGCATGAAGCTAAGGTAATCAGCCCTGTGCTTCTTGTACCACTCCAGGGTGATCCATATTTATTTTGACCCCTTGGGAATCGAACCTGGGACCTCCAGCACGGCAACCAACTGCATTCATGTGATTTCATATGTTTTTGTTCAATTCAGAAAAAAAACATGTTTATTTGTGGAGTTGGATTGTTTATGCATAACATGGACGAATTATATAAATATTTTTTTAAATACAAAACATATTTTTATTATAAAACATTTTTTTACCTTTTTTTAAAAACACGATTATCAGTTAAGTACCGATATTCATAATTTGCCATAAAAAATTGTTGGATGATTATGGATCACAGGCACAGTTAGTCACGTACTTCATTGATTATAAAAAAATTAAAAAAATACGATAATATTTTTATAATTATTTTCTGACGTCAAATTTACGGTATTTATAAGAAAATCAAGTTTTGAACGCCAATGCATATAATTACATAAGATATGCCAATGAGTGACTGTTACTTTTTTGGCCACCCGGTTGGAATAGTAAACGTTACTTTTTCACGGTTAATACAGGGAAGCGCAAAATGAATCACCCTATAGGAAGATGTTATAATTTTTGCGAATGACGTCGTACGTTAATCATATTTGAAATTTGTAAATAAAAAAACTGCGATACACAAATTGATAAAACAGGCACAAATTTATGAGGCTAATGTAATTGGAAAAAAAAGCAGAGGAAAACCGAGAAAAACTTGGCACGATCAGGTATCCCAAATACTTGAAAGCGGTCAGGTTAGGAGTCGAAACAATTGCCGGGTGTATATGAGGAGATGCATGAACGTGGAAAAGGCGAAGAATGTTTGCAAAGACAGAGTGGTGTGGCGTTCTATTCTCTCTGCCTACCCCTGCAGAGAAGCGGCGTGATGGTAAGGGCACAATTGTGAATCAAGACTTGCACAAGGACCAATTACTTCACATTGTTAGTCTGTGCAATAGAATCAGAGGACAACCGAGGAAAACTTGATAAGGCATGATTAAGTATTTCAAATACTTGAAAGCAGTCAGATTTATAGTAATAATTATCGTAGGGTATATATGTATGAGGAGATGCATCAATGTGGAAGAGGCGAATATTGGTTTGGCGTTCTTTTCTTTCTGCCTAATGAAACGGCTCGATGGTTAGTTAGTTTAAATAAATAAATGTATTCTTCTTTTAACCCTTATCCGCATCCAATGGTGCATAGAGCACTGCGTCATATTGACGAAGTGTTATCTTGATCGGTACTTACATGTAGGCAGGGTGATCACTTCTTCAGGGTTTCAGGGTGATATTAAATAAATATTAGAGTGTAAAATCACTAATATGGGAATCAAACCAGAGAACTCTAGCACGGTTGAAAAAGACGCTAATCATTACACCACAAAATTGGGTTTATAAATGTATAGGATTCGGGAAATCGAAAAATCTGATGTGAATTACATAGTACTAGGTATCCTTACCTCCCAAAGTCGTACTGTGTAATCATTCGTTCTATTATTAGTTCCTTACATATCTCACGAGTCATTAACGTTTGTTTTTAAATGTCAAATGTTACCCATCGTAGTTCAGAAGACGAAACTACCAGAAACCTTCCTTAGTGCGCACACACATACAGAATATTGAAAATGTGACGTTATCATACAAATCGCCATGTAAAAAGTAACGAAATAGCCATGAGTAACCATCATTTCTATAAATACAAGTTAGACCATGCTTTGGGTACAAAGCATATATTTCAACTGTGTGAAACATCCTTAAGTCCAGAAACAAATTAATATAAATTATGATTTCAATAAATTACTTAGATTTTTTTCCAATATTTTAAATATGCAAATTTTTCTTCGAAAATATGTTGGAATGTATCCAAATATATTTATGTAAGATTGCATCTCAGTTTATATGAGACGCTTTTTTATAGATGGTAGCATATATTATTTTTAATATATTTTTTTTTTCAAAACCTCATCAAAGATGAAGAAGAATATGGAAGTCTGGGCGTTTACGGGGCTGACAACCGTCATAGGCTGGTTAATGTGATCACTTTACACACTCTCTATATATGAAACAATGTTATTCTTACATTATTATATTATTATATTATTTTCTCATGTGTGTGATTATAATCCAGGATTCGGACCTCACATACTAATATAAGAGTTTCTGCTTAATAAAAAGCTTCTTTACATCTCGCCAATAGATGTCTAGTGAAGTTCAAGTGATTCAAGAACAAGGTTTCTAAATTGTTTCATATATATATAGAAATTCCGAGAATTTGAGTAGTGTGGTCAATAATGGGTAGAAATGATGAATGTTACACGTGTGTAAAGTGATCACTTAAACCAGCCTATGACGGTCGTCAGCCCCGTAAATGCCCAGACTTCCATATTCTTATTCATCTTTGATGAGATGTTAAAAAATAATATGAAAATAACTCCTGTAATTGGAGATAATCCAGATTTTCTGTTCTGGAGGTCCCGGGTTCGATTCCCAGGGGGGGGGGTCAAATAAATATAAGTGATTTTTTTACTCTTATATTTATTCAATATTACCCTGGACTGGTACCTGCAGCGGAAGGCTGATCACCTTTCCTTCGTGTGTTAAATATCAAGATAACACTGTGTTTAAAATGCAGTGCCCTATGCACCATTGGGGTGCGGAAAAGGGTTTGATTGAATATTATGCACATGGTTTATAGTTTGATAAGTAGATTTTTGTTTTTTCTAACTTATAACTTGTTTATTTTAACACTCTCCTTATCATTGATCGTTCATTTTGTGTAATACCACTTTACACAAATTGAACGATGAATAATAAAGAGATTGTTATATTACCAAACCACAAAGTTTATAATGCTTTTAATATACAAAAATGTTTATTTTATTTATATTAAGAACAGGAAGGATAAACTAGTGTGGGTCAATCAGGAACTTGTCAGCATTTGCTCATTGCTGGGAGGAAACCATGTTAAACTCTTCAGGAAAAGTCGGACAGTTGACTGTCTTCAATGGGCTTTCCGTTCCACTAGAAGACGGTTCGGAGTTTTATGTCCTAGCTTGGTTAATGGTACCAATGATCCTTCACAGAGAGAGAAAGAGAGAGATTTGAATTACATAGTGTAAATTTTAGTAGAACTGTATTTTTTAATATATAAAAACGTCGGTGCATATGTTTGATGCCGCTTATCTCAGAAAATACATTTCCAATTTTCTCCAGATTTTCGGTATATCGTAGTCATACAGGAGAAAGTGATCTTTTACAAAAACGTGATCATTGACTATTTGATATCTTACTAGCTTGATATTGCCCTGAAAAACTCCCAAAGCGATTTAAAGCTTGGAACTATAATGTATTGACTTGTTAAAAATGACTAACTGCATATATGTTGATTATCTTGCCAAACAAAAGTGACTTAAATGTCCCTCTTGAACATTTTACGATTTGTTAGTTGGTCACTTTCTCCTGTACGGCTACGATATGTTTGTCCTGGCTATAAGCCGGATTTTGTAAATTTTGGACCCGGTAGCTGGCGTTGTAGTCGAGATATGAAAACAACGCTATTTCTCTGGAACAATTCTACCAAAAGACAGCAAATTTTACTCATAAAAGTATAGATCGCATCATTCGTCCATGTCGTATTTCATTGCATGTAATAAACTTTTTTTTTCGTAAAGTTTTAAAGTATTGTCAGTGAGTATAAGTACAGTGAGGGCAG